>NC_060069.1:58655684-58958714 GCF_922984935.1 Meles meles
AATCAGGACCTTCTCCTAGTCTGACATTTCATTTTGAATATTTTTTTTAGTGAATTATGCATGGCTGATTAGAAATAAGCAATAGAAATGTGTGCTTTTTTCTTATAATTAAATAATAAGCACAGATATATATTTTAAAATACCCCAGTGTTGAATTTACAGTTGCTCTGTATACCATACAATTCAATCTCGTCTAAATCTAAAACTTGCTTGTCAGTGGTCTTTAAAATACAGAACCCTCAAACAGAGAAGACACTTTGATAGGATTTAAATTTTTGGAAATGCTAACAGAAGTCATGTATTGCTATTAATTATGAATTCAATTTAACATCTTGTGTAAAAAATATTTTTTCTAAGGTTAACAAGGATTTTAAAAAGATTTGAGGCAGGGCAAGAAAGTCTCTTACCACAAATTATCCTTAAATATGGAAGAAATGCCATGTCTTTGTCTCATACGACTGTCCTATTTTCTTTAATACAAAAGAATCATTTTTGTGTGAAAATATGACCTTTATAGGATTATAAATGTCAAAACATGGCCTTTTTAATTTTTCAACTTTCTGACAGGCAAATATTTAATTTATTTACTAATGTCAGCTCTTTTGTGCTTTTTCATTCCTAGCTCTTAGCCCAATGGTTGACACATAAATCCCTCATAAATACTAGTAGAATCTAAATGAATTCTTTGAAAAAGTTCAGTTCTTTAGAACACAGCGCTCATCTCTATTACTCTTGTGCATTGCCATCATCAGACATTTATTAACAGCTCTTCGTTAAAGCAGAAAAAAGTCTTACCAGTCAGTGAAATTGTATCCTTTAAAAAAGGTAGAGTTCAGCAACATAATTGTTCCATCTGAAAAATAAAATCATGGTTAATCAGTGAAAAAGGACATGAAGTTTCCAGCTTGTGTCACTGCAGCTCCAGCTGCAGGACTTTTTTGCCCACTGTCAGCACTCCAGGATCATGTTTTGATCCTTCTTATGTAATCTAGCTTGCTCCAGAAGCAGACATTGAGGCAAAAGATTCCAGTGCAAAGAGAGGAATCGAAAAATGAGATAGGGAAGGAAATGAAGCTGATAAAAGATATATAGCTTGCATGTTATAATTGCTGGTAACTTGGAACTCTGGGAATTAATGTGAAACTCAAGCCTCAGAATTATCCCTCCTGTGGATAATGGAGTTGGGAGTATTTATATCTAACTTTCATGAATCATTAGTTGAGTGCGGCTCCCAGGTGGTGCCACTTCCCTGGAACTTCCAGCCTGCCAATCAGAAAGTAGAACCCAGCTGCCAGACAAAGGCCTTAGGAACAGAGGAGCAGAATGCTAGCATTTCAGAAAGGATGCTAGCGGTAACTAGAATGGCAAAGCAAAGGGAAAGGGTGGGGCAGAGATTGTACAACTATTATTCTCCTCTAAAAGGAACCAAGATTTTAGGATAGCTTATTCCAGGTTTTAGGCAAGAGCAATTTAAATAGATAGGGAAAAAATTGTTGTTGCTAGAAACTAAGTACATTTTAAAGGATGTTGTGGCAATGCTAAAAGGACAAAGTTGTGATAATATAAGCATCACAATAATAATGATAATAATTGTGATCAATTTGAATAAGTTGAATCTGTATCAGGCCAGGAGTTCATAATAATATAAAGTATGCAAAACATAGTTGTAACAAAAAAAAAAAGAAGACTGAATGCAGTAAGGCATATTTAATTTTTATTTAAAGAAACAAGGGAATGCTAATGCTAATATATTTGGGTGTGTTGTTACTTCTACTTAATGTACATATGCTAATGAAGCATAGATAGGTACTTGACTCCATATAAACGTAGGGAACTATGAGTATAGTCCTAGCAAAAGTAGCAGTTACACCAAGGACTGATTAGTGCTAGTGGTCACACGTAATAACCAGCCAGGAAGGGAATTGAGCTGTGAATCAGCGTCAGTGATCACAACAATAACTAAGGAGGAACAGGGCTTAACTGTGTGTTCAAGATGATAAATTAGCCTCATGAACTAAAGAAGAGAACTAAGGGCTGAGGCTCACACAATCCCAATCTCCTGGGCTTCAGCCCAGCTGAAGTACTTCAGCTGGCTGTACTAATATAAATAATAATGTTAAGTATATAAAACTTTAATAATGTTAACAACATAAATCAATATCCTAGAACAGGACAGTGGATTATAATAAATCTTGCCAAGTGAGAATTTTAAAGTGTATCTTGTAACATAACCATCCAAAGAAAATGATTATTGCACCAACCTTAAATGCAGCATTTTGATCATAGATTGTGAAATACAAAGACACCTTAATCTACAGTCAAGATTTTTATTGTTGGTAATAGTATCAATGATGTTATTTTAGATATATGCATATACTTTTAAGTTTATATTATAGAAAAAAACAAATAATTATGTTAATGTTAGGAATCAAGATTTTCAGAGAGAGAGAGAGATTGAGAAAGAGCCAATGATGTTAAGTAAAAATCTTATGACTTTAAATTTCAGTTGGACCTACTAGGCAGAATTTGTGACACTTTATCTCCTTTTATACAAAATAAATATTTCCCAGCTGTGTCCACTGAAAAGGTGTGGAAGTATGACAATGCAGGAGTGGTGAGCATGCAGAATGCCAAATTGTAGTATTAAAATTTCTCTACTAAAAGGAATCAGAGCTCTTTGGGGGAGATGGCTGATTTCATATGTGGGGTTAGAATGTTCAAGATGAGTCTGTGATCTATCATTGTGCCAGAAAGCAAAGGCGCTAACAAAGACTGACCAGTGGGGTCATAAAGGAAATAGGAGATAACATAAGGAGACTCCCTTTATTTAGCCAAAGACTGCACTTGGTTATATCATATTTAATGTAAAAAGGCTGTGTTCCTAATGGTATGAGAAGGAGGAGAAGGAGGACTGAAAAAAAGAAAGAAAGCTCATGGAAACCATTGGATGTTGCCAGGGCATCAACACAGTACTTTAAGTATTGGCAATTATAAAGAAAGAATTAAGCATTTATCTTGACTTTCTTTATAAACTTTATTTTGGTTCAATGGCATAATTCTGTGAATAAAGGAATATAGAGTATTCTAGCTAGTTAATACAGAAGGAGAAAAGAATTCTAGAATCACCAGTTTGCAAACACTAATGAAATATTGAGGCAGGGCTCATTAATAAATGCTAGAACTATCAGGCGAAATGTTGATAGAGAACTTTACAATACACTGATTAATCGCATCACTATTAAAAGTGAAATAACCAATATGCCTTCACATGTGGTGGGATGTTAAGGAGACTACACCTTCTATATAGTGTTCTTAAGCCTCTTCCCCTAAATATTGAATGTGAACCAAATAAAGCCTTTAGTACCATTTTGTAATCAATAGGAAATACCTGAAGATAAGGAACCAGCCAGTTCTTGAGCAAGAAAGCAATCAAACACATACATGTTGCAGATGTTTTAGAGGACAATTCACTGGTTTCTCCCACAAATCAGAGTAATGAAAATAAAAAAAGATACTCCGCTGGATTCAGAGAGACTTAAAAGCAACTTGAAAGACCTAAAAAATATAGTGAGTGGATTTGTTTAGGTAGTTATTTGAAAAAACTTAATAAAATGAAATAATAGATAATTTGAATATGGGCTGGAAATTGACCATAGCAAAGAATTATTATTTTGTTAGCTGTGAAGATAACATTGAGGTGATATTACCCCATCC
The DNA here is from genome assembly GCF_922984935.1 of Meles meles. Classification (NCBI taxonomy): domain Eukaryota; kingdom Metazoa; phylum Chordata; class Mammalia; order Carnivora; family Mustelidae; genus Meles; species Meles meles. Next base: position 58,659,399 of record NC_060069.1, read on the forward strand.
CCGTTTTAGATGCATGTTGAAGTAGTTAACGGGAAATGACATTGTATCTTGTATTTGCTTTAAAATATTCAAGAAAAAGAGAGGAAGAGAACCGATGAAAGATGAAATAATTATGACAAAATATTGATGGATGTTGAAGATAGGGAGTGACTATGTGAAAGATTACTTGTACTTGCTACATTTTTTGTGTGAAATTTTCACAATAAAATTTTTTTAAAAAACACCTTTTAGTAAAAGATACCAAGTTGCTCAAAAGTAAAACTTATGTGAAAGATATGGATTTTTAAAGTTTAGTGTTGTGAAACACCTTGAAAGAAGAAAACAACTCCCTTCAACTATCCTTCAAAAACTTGTACTCTATTCTGGGTACAAGAATACCATGCCAATTCCAGGGAAGCTGTAGCAAACCTGGGAAGGTGTCAAAATAAGCCAAAACTCAGGGAAGTTATTACAATAAGTATAATAAGAAGCTCTAAAAACATAAGGTGAAGAAATGAACTAAACCATGTATTGATATTTTATAATAAGTTTAATTATATACTTAGTAACACATTTTGTAATTATTGCATCTCTGTGTGTTTTGATATACTCAAAGAATCAGTTATGGTAAATTGTAATTGTAATTTTGTACAAAAACAATCAAATTGTAATCAGTGTTTAAATACTCAAGAAAAATTGGTTTCCAAAGTTTTATCAGATACATGATTTTAATAAATTGAACATTAAAGTACAAATAATTATGAGTTTGTCACTAGATGTGCAAAAGACTTTGGAGATTTATGAATTAATCCTATATACCCAGTACTATAAAAACACTGAATTAGTATTTTAAAGAGGTTTTTTTTTTTTTTTAACTAAAGGAGAGAATTATTGTAGCTATGAAAATTGAGACATGATGCTTTCATTTTACTGAGGAGTTCTTTTTCACAGAATTCCATCCATTTGTTAGAATTCTAGTATCTTACCTTCACAGTTTGAAAAGGGCAGGGATCATGACATTGTATTTTTGCAGCTATCGGCATAAACCGATTTGGTTGTGCAAAGTTTGTTTAAAATACATGAAATGTGTGTGTCTATGTAGACTGGCGTCTTCTTTAGGGAACAATTGTATTTGTAGTATGTACCACTTGATTGATAATTATGATGACAATGATGAAGAAAGATGTCATTGAGTTATGTTGATGGACAATATATCTCATGAAATAATATAAGCAATGTTTCTAAAATGCAGGACTTAATGGTCATATTTTTATTACATTAGGATGAAAAATATAGTTATTACTTTCCAGTCACATGTCTTTTCTGAACAAGCTCTGTTCCTTAATTAAGGGCCATAAGAACCATCCAAGAGACTATATACTTCCTACTATTAATACACTTTATATTTCAGGGAATATGAAGGTTCCCTACCTTGCCCCAAAAGATACCAAACTCGAGCTGCCTGTTCAAAAGAGACTGATATGTCCTTAATTCTCACAAATATAGCATCTTTTTTATTCCCCTGAAGCAACACCAGTCTCAAAAAAATATGTCATACCTCAGATTGCTGTGTGTCAGGTTTCTCTCAGATGCAAACAGCTGTCTATGCGTATAGCTTCAAAAGTAATTTACCCTTTGAGCCTGGGGCATATTAGGATGCTTAAATACAGAAAGGCCTTGTACAAAAATATAAAGTAGAAGAAGCTGATTCATGTCCTTTTTGATCCTTTTGGCATCTCCTTTTACCCTTACATGGTGCCTGTGTTTATGTGGTTTTCCATCATCTCCCTCACAAAACTTGTTTTCTAGAAATTACTGATTACTGACATATTTTCTACTGGAAACAGGGCCATATGTCTTGCTAACTTTCACACTCGGGATTCCAGTTCTTGAAGCTTCTGTTTGTCCTAGATGTCTGGCACAAGAAAGACAAGACTAAGTTTATTAAGCTCTGTATAATAATATATTACGCTATAAATAGCAAAAAAATCAAGGGACTGCCTGTATTTAATGTATTTCTGGATAAATTGCTTTATACTCTGTTTTTTTTCCAATAAAATTGGATTTGCCATTTATTGAGCACTTACTAATTTCTACCAAATTCTTCCTTGTTCAAGGACCAGTTTCCTTCCATGATTCCAGGTTCTTTTCATGTTGTATCAATGTACCTCAGACAATTTTTGATGCTAAAGATAAATACGTCCAAACGTAGAAATTGGGAGAATAAAGGTTCTAGAGGTTAAGATGTGTGGAAAGTATTTAAAGACTGCATTTAAAACAAGGATCCCTGCATTTTCTTTTTGTACTGGGCCCTGCAAATTATGTAGTCTGACTGATGATGGGTAGCCATTTATACTGTACTCTAATAGCAATGATTAATTTTGCCTGTTTTTACAATGCATATAAATTGAGATACATACACAGGACGTACTCATCTTGTGTCTAGCTTCTTTTTTTCAACAGTGTATTTCTAAATTCCTCTATATTGTTGTGTGTAGTTATAGATTTTCCCTTTAATTATCGTAGAGCCTTAATTTTCACTTTTGTGTGCATCAGAAATACCTGGTGGGCTTGTGAAAACAGATTCCTGGGCTCCACCCCAAATTTGTTTTCCCGTAGGTCTGGGGTATGGCCCAAGAATTTGCCTTTCTAACAAGTCTATGAGAGTTATGTTGAGGCTGCTGCTCTGGAAATATGATTATGGCCCTGGCCCTAAGAATAGGTAGCTAGTTAGGGAGAGAAAAGCAATCAGACAATTCCAATGCAGTAATAAATGTTATAATAAGAGTATGCAGAAAAATAAGAAAGATGAAGTTGGTGAGAAAATATTCTACTGAATAACTTCTACTGAAATAACTACTGGACTGAATCTGGACATGGAGGGTTAGCTATAGAGGGAAAGGTAATTCTAGGCAGAGGAAAAAGTTCTGCGAAAGTTTGGGTGGGGGACTGGTAGATCACATTTAGGGAACCTCAGCCATTCCACTTGGAGGAACGTTGGATGAAGCTGCAGAGACAGCCAGAGAAAAAAAGAAATATGTCTTGAAGAGACCAAATTAGTAGACTGGAAATCTAGCATCAGTTGAATGAATATATTTTATAATGTAAACTTACATCAATAGGGATATATGCCTTACTTTAAGCCCATATAGAAAAATCAAATCCTTTACATTAGAAAAATTATCAGAAAATTCCTAGGTTTTTCTCTGTTATATTTCAAATGGGAAACAACTTTACTCTTCCAAATTGTTTTATATGTCACTCTTTAAACACTCTTTCTTACTTTTCTAAAACAAATGCATAGCTACATAATAATAATAATATTTATTGAGTGCTAGGCATTGCCTCATTTCTTCTTACCTAAAATCCTGTGAGGCATGAATTATTAATATTGTCTTGATTTTACAGATGAAAAAATGATGTAAATCTTAAGTAATTTGGTGAAGGCCATTCAGTTAATAAATGGCAGATCTGGAACCCAGGTCTGATTCAAAGGCCTTGCTTTTAAGCACCAAGTCTCTTCCTTTTGCTATTTCATATTTAGCATGATTAACTAGGTACAATTTAAAGCCATAAAATGATGATCTAGGTGGATCTACTAGGACTCATTCCTTGGAGAAATCCCCACTAGCCTTACCTTCATAGAACCAATAGTCTAGTAGGCAAGACTGATAATAAACACAAGTAGTTGTGATAAATTATTACAGGGAATAATTGGGCACAAATAATTCAGAGAGCAATTCTACTTGATGAAAGGAGCAGAACTATACAGGAAGAAGAAAGCCTTAAGTTGAGTCCTATACTCCCGGCAGGTGTTTAGCAAACAAAGGAAAACGCCTTCTAGGCAGAGGAAACATTTTAAGCAAAAGCCTTGTATATTTTAGGAATTGCAAATAGTTTCATCTGGTTGAGGCATGGAGTGAATACGGAGGAAAACGACTAAAAAGTTGAGTGAGATTACCTAACAGAAGGCCTTAGAAGCCACTAAAAGTCACAAGGATTTTATGACTGAGGAGGGAAAGATTGAACAGGGGAATCATGTGATTAGACTTGCCTATTTATAGACCAAGAAGGCAGGGTGAAGGATGGATTGAAAGAAGCCAGAGAGACAACTTGAGAATTTTTCAACATAATTTAAGCACACTCTAATATTAATCTGTCTATGCCTACCATTTTTATTATCTATGAAAAAGCAAAACAATGATAAAAATGTCATCCACTGCAATTCTTCACTTAAAATCACAATGTCACTGGGAAGAAAAATAATACAATAGACCAGCACTACAAAAAATTTTGCAAAATTACAGATTTAAAATGAATTGTTTATGAAAAAAATCATTTCAACTTTGTTGATTTGCTCTAAGAGTATAATATTACAGAGAGCTTTATGAAGATTTAGATATGATATTTAGTCAAGAAATAGGAGTAATGATGTTTTATTGATTATGACCAATCATAGGGCTATACTAGATGCTGGCCTCCTTGTGACCAGGGTTTTAAAATACAGATTTGGGCACCTGGGTGGCTCAGTGGGTTAAGCCTCTGCCTTCGGCTCAGGTCATGATCCCAGGGTCCTGGGATTGAGCCCCACATTGGGCTCTCTGCTCCACAGGGAGCCTGCTTTCTCTTCTCTCTCTGCCTGCTTCTCTGCCTACTTGTGATCTCTGTCAAATAAATAAATAAAATCTTAAAAAAAAAAAAAGAGTGACTGGAGCCTATTAAGTCTTTAACCCCCTGAGCCACCCAGGTGCCCCGTTAGTCACTCTTATTCAGAAACCCAAATATACATTATACCAAAATATCAGTGTATACTTACATATAATATTAAATATAATTTTACCAGTATGATTTGAAAAACATTACTGATTTTGAAATTATGTGACTACTACTATCAAATGGCAAAATTGATCAAAAAGAGTATTTATTACATGAAGAAGAGTATCAAGACTTCATAGGTAAAATCAAATCCATTATTAACAAATTCAAGAAAACGTATATAGTTTAGAAATATCTGTTAACAGGAAATAAAATAAAAATCTGTTAATAGCACACCAAATAAGAAGGAAACTGAAAACTGTAGCGTTTTTGCCATCACAGGAAGGTTGAACCAAGAACACAGCTGAATTTTGACTAAATGGAGGAAAAGGTTTAATTAAGAATAAACTACACAATGACCTTTCTTGGTACTTAGTAACTAAATCCTGTATCATGATAATATTATAATAAGAAATTAAAATGAAAATTAAAAAAATAATAATTAGATAATTAATAATCAGAGGTGAAATCACAGGACCCTCCCAACCTCCCCTTCTCCAATCTGGAGATCTTAGGCATTTGGAGGGACTTTAGGCAGCAAAGGATAAGGGTAATAATTTGGGAGAGTATATTAAAATTGGGGGTTAAATTGGGGCCTGCCTGCTTGGAAAATTCTTGACTACTAAAGACATTGTATTCTCTACTGACTTAGCTGTGCATGACTGAAATGTTCATTCATCCATGCTACCTCACCTGGCTTAATTGATATATCATTACATGTACAACTCTACAGAAAGTGGTAGAAGACAGTAAGAGTTTTGAATAATTTATTTAAAAAAATCAGTTTTTATTTCTTCACTATAATTATATATATTAGGAAATTATTAATGAAATAAGCCTAACCTAAAAATTATTTTCTAATATAAAGACAATGTTTGCAAATTCTAAGATTGAAATTGACGTTATAATTTATTTAAATATTTAAATATTTATAGATTTAGACTTGCTCCTTTTTGTATTTTGAAACTGATGCATATATATTTTTCATGTCTTTAGTGTTTGGTAAGCCCTTGAAAAGCTCAGAGGCCCTGGGCTCTGTGCCTATATTGTGTAACAGAACAAATGGTCCTGCTTGGTACTTGGCAATTGAGATTGCGCTGAAGTGTGGCATGTGAAGAGAGGCACATTCCTTCTGTGTCAGCTCATGGATGAAAACCAAGTGGTTCTTTTGGAGGATTTTCTTTTGACAGATAACTTTAAATTTTATAAATACATATTTTCATATTTACAAATATATAAAAATTTTACCAGATGCAAGATCCTGTGCTGGTTCTTGCTCTTTTCAGTTAGCTATACCTTCAAAATCTTTATATTTAGCAGTTTTTAATTCTGTCTGAATCAGTTTTTTGTATATATTATTAATGTGAAAATGAAAATTTTCTAACTCGATTGTTCCCGATAGCTAGTAGTCTATCTAAGGAACTTTTCCTTCTCATTCATCTACCTATATCTATCCAATCTACCTCTATCTGTCTATCTATCATTTATCTATCTATCTGATCAGCATTATGGAGTCACAGATTCTTTTTTTATTCAGTGAGTTATTGTCTTTAGTTTGATGTTTAAATCGCTCTAGATGTGGCCAGTGGGGGCTTCTTTAAAGTGGTTCCTGGTTTATCATGCCCCCATTTTTTTTTTTTTTTATTTTATTTATTTGACAGAGAGATCACAAGTACGCAGAGAGGCAGGCAGAGAGAGCGGGGAAGCAGGCTTCCTGTGGAGCAGAGAGCCTGATGCAGGCCTTGATCCCAGGACCCTGAGATCATGACCTGAGCCGAAGGCAGAGGCTTAACCCACTGAGCCATCCAGGTGCCCCATGCCCCCATTTTTTTGAGTACTTCCTTATTTTCCAAGGACCTTTGGATGCTTTTCGTGTGGAAAGATATTTAGAAATAGAGACTTGTATGCTAGTTGTGCCCCTTGCTGATAGATTTCATTGCTTCCTTTGGCAAAGAAAGCTAGAAAACACATACTCACTCCCTATTAACACACACACAAACACACACACACACATTTATATACTGAGACTTCCCATTTCTGTCCCATTCCATAGAGCTCTTTCTTTATTACCCTATTCATTTATATTTCCTTTTTGCAGTGAGATCCTGGGATCCTCACATCAATGTGCTTATTTAATTGTTCTCTTCTTTTTAAAAAATTTTTTGTTGTTCTCTTCTACAGTACATACAAAAAAGTTTCAGAATTGTTATACTTCTAAAAACAAATCTAAGAAAGGTTTAATATTTGTTTCAATTTTTATTTTCTTTTGATTAAGGATATGTAGTTAAACTGTTTACAAAATTCAAAAGTTACTTGGATTTTTTAAAATCTTCTTTCAGCCTCCCTACCAAATTTTGAAGTCTAGATAATTCCTACTCTTTTTTAAAACTTAGATGTTACTTTCTAATAGATGCCTTTCCACACTGTCCATGTTAGGTTTGTTTGTTAGATGATCTCATGGGATTCTCTTCTTTTCCTGTTTAGGACTTTTTGTCTTTAATAATTGTTATTTGCTGTCTTTCCTAATAGGCTGCAAGTTTCAAAAGAACAGAGATAATGTCTCTCATATAATCTCCTATTCCCCTCTGAACACATAGTTGGTATGAAATAAATATTCATTGGATAAAGAATTCTAATAGTTGCTACACGAATGTAGAAAAAGGAGGAATTATAAAAGGTTGTTTGTTACATTTTTTTTTCCTCTCACTATTCCAGCCTTTTCCTTTCCTCTTCCAGAGGCAGAGATGTTTTCTGTTTAGTTGACAAACATTTGTTAAGAGACAATTATTAGGGGCGCCTGGATGGCTCAGCGGGTTAAAGCCTCTGCCTTCGGCTCAGGTCATGATCCCAGGGTCCTGGGATGGAGCCCCGCATCGAGCCCCACATTGGGCTCTCTGCTCCGCAGGGAGCCTGCTTCCTCCTCTCTCTCTGCCTGCCTCTCTGCCTAGTTGTGATTTCTCTCTGTCAAATAAATAAAATATTAAAAAAAAAGAGAGAGACAATTATTGAAACACCTAATGGATATTTCCTGGGCACTAAAATACAGATGTTACACAGGAGGTTAAGATCTAGTACCCAAATGTATTGTATGGTGACTCAAGAAATCAACTGAGATTATTCAAAGATCCCAGAAGGGTTGGGGTAAATTGGTTTCTACATTAATCTGCCTTAAAAGGTAGATATTTTTGTTTGATTAATGATCAGTACATTTCCATGTTAATTTTTAAAGATGTTTCTACTAAGTATGCTTTCCCTTCAAGGGTTAAATGTAAAAATAGAACTTCTTGCTTGAGGGGCCTCTGAATTAGATTCTGCGTATAAATGTGAAAAACTATTACTGACAGAATTGCAGTGTAAATAATTGTAAGTAATTTTTTAAGGATAGGTCTAGAGCTATGTGACTTCTTCCAATTTGGACCCTCCAAATGAAAACCATGTAGCCCATGACTAAATTGAATTTTTCATTATGTGTTAGAAAACAGTAAAGAGGAAACAAAGCAATGGGAACAATGATAAGAACCTCTCTGGAAGGAATTTTAAATGAAGTAGGAAATAAATTAATATAAAGTTATTTCTGTCACGTGATTTTCCTTCTGTTGCAGCTAAGTCACTGGATTTTTGTGCCATTTTCTTCATTCCCTAAATCAGATTTTTGCTTGTTTCTGTTGAATTCAGTGCTCAGTTGATTAAGTTCCTTTACTTTACCTTAGCTCCTGGAAAAACTGGAGGATAATCAAAGAAAGAATGCAAAAAGAGACACTGTGGTATCATGAACTAGAATGGGCTTTGAACCAGGAAAGGCCTATCTCTATATCTCAGCTCTACTAGCTAGAAAGCCTTAAACAAAGCTAATTTTTCTAAGTTTCATGTTCTGCATCACTAAAATGATAGGGGTTTTTTTTTTCAGGATATTTTTGGGAAAGTTGAAATTATATACAGTAATATTCCTCACACTGTGCCTGGTGCATAGTGAGTATAAATAATCTGTATTCATTATGTGGGTTCTTTCTCTTCTCTGTATCTACAAGCAATTACTGAGTATTATGTGTTCTGTGGACTAAGTGGGATATAAATGAATTGTAAGTTACAGTACCTGTCACATATAAGGGCATGGCAGTCAAATTAAGGAAGGCTGAACTTGGAATTACTCTTACTATCTAGGTGGGAAGAAGGCCAGCCATAGTTGTTAAAAAGACAGCAGAACATAGAATCTACAGTTTTGCAGAGTCTTATAGAGGATTCAGCTTGGATCCATTGCAGTTACAACATGTGATATAAAGATGACAAGAGCCCAGGAGTGGGTGATATTCTTAAAGTCAAGCACATAAGTCAAATCAATCACATCTTTCCACAAACACAAAACCTATGGTCATTGTGCCACGTGTGGGACAAAATTCAAGTCTGTGGTAGAAATTGTCATTAAAAATGTAGGAATTGGCCCTACAAATTCTAAAATCCTTAACAAGTTTATCAAGAGAAGGTTTCAGAAGACAGAAGCTAGGGAAGAGCTGCTTAGCAGAGCTGGGATACAGAGCAGGGACTGAGTCTCAAGAACTAAGTAGAACACTTCTTTTTAAGGCAGGGCTTTTAAGGCAGAGAAGTAGTAAGTATGATTGGATGATGAGATAATACAAAGAATAGGATTATCTGAGAGGGAGATGAACCATGAGATATTATGGACCCCAGGAAACAATCTGAGGGTCTCAGAAGGAAAGGGAGTGGGGGCAGGGGGTGACAGGGTGATGGGTGTTAAGGAGGGCACATGTTGTGATGTGCACTGGGTATTATGCATAACTAATGAATCATTGAACACTACATGAAAAACTAATGATGTACTATACAGTGGATAACTGAAAAACAAAACAAAACAAAACAAAAAACGAACAGGATTACCAAAATCAGACACACATGAGAAATTTGGGCCAGGAACAAATTTTAATAAGGATTTCAGGGACACAATCAGGAGACATAGGGGAAGGAAGGAAAGATCTGAAATAGTGCACCTTACTGGGTGTGGAGGCCAAGAAAAACAAGGCTGTACCCATCTCGAGTCTAGCCCTGATATAAGTGCAGCCATCTTGATGTTCCAGATTATCACAAAATATTTCTTGGGTTCTGACTTACTCAGGTTAGCACTTTAAACAGTCCCTCTCTCCTTTAATGATTGATTTAAACCCCTGGACTCAGCTGCCTCTGTCTTTCATAACTCCCCTATACATTCCCCAGCTGATCAATGCTGATCCGAGTAGGTAGGGACAACTCTACACCCCTACTCAGCAGGAAGAAGTTACAGAAGATGAGACCTTCCGCCTTCAACAACCTTAAAGATTTAAGGGTCAGAATTGTTCAGGGGGAAATGTGGAGGCCGAGAAAATTAAGGCCATTCCACCTCAGGTTTAGCTTTAGCATAAGTACAGCCATCTTGGCAAAGCAAAAGCTGGCACCTTGCACCCCCCTCTCCACCCGCTCCCCTCCCCTCCAAAGTAAGTGTGACATTCCTGGGCCACCCCTGGCTGCCCTGGGGGAAAAGCAAATAGTTAACTTGCAAAGATCACAATCCTACAAGGCAGGAGTCTCCCTTGGTTTACAAATGTCCTAGAGATTTACAACAAAGAAGCTATCTTAGCAATAGCACAATTTCCAGAGGCAAATAACTCAGTTCCTCAAGCCCTAAATAAAGTTAAATTTCTCCTAACCTAAATTGCCGCTTCCACTCGGCAATGATGGGAGAAGAATTAGGCACAAACAAGTCAGCTTCAAGAGATTGGGAGCAGGGGGCAACAGTCGAAAAGACTGCAGCCACGAGCAACTCCACAGTCTCACTTTTATTAGATTGAAACAATAGCCAACAGAAGAATTGATGAACGTCAAACGCTAGTCACATGTCTCGTGGACAACAAGCAAGGAGGAGGATAAAGTTTATAGTTAACCTAGCACACTCAAAAGGCCTCATCTAAAAGACAGCGGGCGCTTCTGGGAAGACAAAGGAGCGATAATGGAAAAGGGAAGCAGGCGGTATTTCCTTCCACCCTGAGCTGACCTGGAGTTCCCAGGTGCTCGGCTTCCCTGAAGCAGGTGGCGTTCCCGCCCTGGGCGGGCCGGGCATCCCCAGCTGCCCAGCTTCATGGTCGTATATCGTCCTTCTCCCCAAAGACCTGTTGCCAGTATATGTTTTTCTTAAGGCCATATCTAAATGTGCTTGGAAACTAGTAAAATCCTCCAGGGGCTATAGTTTAAGCAACAAATTGTTCTGAGGGGCGGTAGCACTAAATCTCACTAACAAGGACACTTGATACGAGAAATGTGAAACTTTATCTCTAAACCTCCAAGATAGTGTCAGCGATCATTCCCAAGCATATGACCCACTGATATACATCTAAAGGGTCTCACAAGAAAATTTTTATTATTGGTAATGAATAACCTTTTCCCCAGACAACAGCTAACCCCTCAAGGTCCTGGAGACCTGCTTCCAAAATTCCTTAGAGACTTACATCATCCATAACCCCCTTTGTCCTCACCCACCTCCGAGTCCACCCCTACTCTGCCTTTAAAAACTCTGACTGTAATCTGGTTCGGGGTCCAAGTCCCTACACCGCTGCGTTGGGTATACTTGGGCCCAAGCTTAAGTTTGTCAAATAAACCCTCGTGTGATTGCATCGGTGCTTGGCTCCTTGGTGGTCTCTCAGACGCGAAAACTCAGGCATAACACTGGGTCCCCCCCTCCCCCCGCAGGAGAATGTTCCCTGATTAATATATGAAGTCTCCAATGAAGTGTGTAGTTAATTATGGAGGAAGAGCTGTTTGAGTTGTAAAACATCTCCATTTTAAACTCAAATAGTTATGTAGTTTATGTGACATTTTTCCAGGAAGCTGTCTATAAATCCATACATTCCAGGCATTTCTAAATTAAAAATAATTTTATAATAGGTACATACTGGTATCCACGAGGACTGTGTAGCTAGCAAATACCATTTGTTTGTTTTCTAGGAGTCATTAGCCTTAGCACATTTATGAGGATATTTGACCAGGTCATCTTTTCTTTCCTGGACGTATCCCCTGTTAATTGAGGAGAGTGAATTGCAAATCCGTTTAATTATTTACTTTCCAGGTGATGGGACCAGAAAATTGGAAGCAAGCCAAATTCCCTTCTTCCTGAATCTGAAATTTTTTAGTTTGACTTAAGGCTGGAACTAGTAGGTGGGAGGAATATAACACTGAAGAAAAACTCAAGAAACTTTAGTGCTTGTCCTTACACTCAGTGAATAAATATACTCCATACCATTAAAGCTTAAATAGGATAAATGACATAAAATAAATATAAAATGCCTTGAGTGTATGGATAAAGGAAGATCAGGTGAATAGGAGTAACCAGGGCAGGCTTTGTGACCTTCTTTGTTTACTTTCTCTTTTAATTCAATCCTTTCTCTCAGCCTGTAATGCACTGAGAGAGATTTCTGTAGTCTACTAATGAGTGAATTTCTGAGCATAAAGCCAAGGCTCCCTCAGTACAAAGTCCCAAATAGAAGTGTTAAAGGTAAAGGAGGAACTATGAGAGAGGATTTTTTTTTAAAGATTTTATTTTATTTATTTGACAGAGAGAGAGATCACAAGTAGGCAGAGAGGAGGAAGCAGGCTCCCTGCGGAGCAGAGAGTCTGACGTCGGGCTTGATCCCAGGACCCTGAGATCATGACCTGAGCCGAAGGCAGCGGCTTAATCCACTGAGCTACCCAGGTGCCCCGAGAGAGGATTTTAATAGGTAGGCGATTTCTCTGTCTTGAACAGGTTTGACTTAATTTATCATTGATATACAGCCCATTGTCAAACCTGAAGAACTTTCCTTAGTAACATCTCAAACCAGTTGGAAATATTTCCATGGGTGATCATGTTTCCTCAATCTTGGTTTCTTATGCAATATTTAACACCCAAACTAAGCAAACAGGTTAATTTCCTTCTATGTTGATAATTGAAGTTTCTTACCTATTCGGTCTTTGTCTATGATTAACAGCTGAAATAAGAATTAGAGATCCTTTAATATACCTTCATAACAAGGTACAGAAAGAGAGGTAAGTTAGGCACAACAAAGCTCATCATATCATTAACTAACAATTCCTGCTATGAGCCTGACTGACTTTGCATCTTTTAGCATGATGGGCTCAGCTAGTACCCTATACCAAGACATTGAGCAGAACTTTTAAAAGACGGAACATAGAATATTTAGAGCAAACAGCAAGGCAGAGAAAGTGTTCATGGAAGGGTCCCACAGTATTTCTGAGTCTTCTGGTAAATAATGTGAGTAGTGAATTCTCCATTACCTTGCAACATTTCATCTACTGTTGTCTTAAAATATTATTTAAATATGTTTTATTTTTTTCTACATTTACATGCTTACATTTTTCATGCTAAATTTTGAGTTTCTAGACAGCACAAGCAGTATAGGTGTTCAGTACATGTTTTTTAGATCTTAATTTGTAGATCTAAGGGACCTTGGGAAACTATTTTAAAAATGTCTCTTTGGTATTCTGTCTCTGCTAAGGCACCTTTCAGAATTTGTAAAGACAGGCCAAATACAGCTTGTAACAGAAAATTTAAAATTTTCAGCTTCATTTTAGAAGCCCATACACTAGTACCAAACTAACACTGGGCCTAAAGAGAAAGAAAAAGAACATTATGTGGCATTAAAAGGGAATTAAATGACAATCAAATAAAATTTCTTTTTTTTTTTAGATTTTATTTATTTATTTGACAGAGATAGCACAAGCAGGGGGAACAATAGGCAGAGGGAGAAGCAGGCTCCCAGCTGATCAGGGAGCCCGATGTGGGGCTCAATCCCAGGACCCTGGGATCATTACTTGAACTAAAGACAGATGCTCAACCAACTGAACCACTCAAGCGCCTCTCAAAATCTCTCGAGTATTGTTTGAAATGAGTTTTAAGAGAAAGGGTCAAAAGTGTTCTAATCTTTTAATAGGTTTTAGTTTTTTTTTATTCTTAATCCATTATTGTAAACAGTTCCAAGAAAATCTTTACTAATATTACAAATATTGTCTATATTTGTTCCAATCAGAAAAATGAATGTTACTTTAAGTATTCCAGCTGGGGTCTCAAAGAGGATGTTTCTCTAGAGTCTCTGCTAGCAGAGACTCTTGGCTTCTCTACGACCTTCCAAATCTAGCCTAAATGCTTCTCATCATCAAAATTGACTCAGATTTTTAGGTATTCTGGAAAACATAGTTTTGACCTCTTATTTGTGATGCACAGGAGATGTAGAAAGGAGTGGACAGTGATGCCTAGTAGACCACAGATCATTTTGTATGCTATTTGTTAAGCATTAAAATTTTTTAAAGGAGTTATAATAAGGATTGGTACATTAATATTTGCATATTTGCTTCAAAGATACAATGAACTTCCTCTTCAGATAGAAACCAGATAGATATATTCAAGGAAATTAAAAGTGACTCTAAGTCTCATAGTTGGGAATAGTGCTCTAGGGAAAAATTTATACTTCTCTTTATCTTCAAAGTAGGTTCTAACATGGAGCATCCTAGCAAAACATTTTTACTTTTGTTTCAAGATATAAGAGTTCCATGAACTAGAGTGAACTAAGTTTTCTCATTTTTTGGTACCCCAAACATGACTATAGGACAATAATAGAAAGGCTGACTTTGTTATCTTTTTCTGTTGTTAGGAAGAAGTTTAAGAATGATGGCTATAGGGGAACCTGGGTGGCTCAGTGGGTTAAGCCTCTGCCTTCAGTTCAGGTCATGATCCCAGGGTCCTGGGATTGAGCCCCACATCGGGCTCTCTGCTTGGCGGGGAGCCTGCTTCCCCCCTCTCTCTGCCTGCCTCTCTGACTTGTGATCTCTCTCTCTCTCTCTCTGCCAAATAAATAAATAAAATCTTAAAAAATATATTTTAAAAAAATGATGGATATAAATGGCACTTACTACAGTTAAGTAGTAACAATGACATTGTTGAGTCAAGGGTATTTAGAAAATATAATTTGTTATTGATTTTTAGACTTTTTCTTAAAACTGTGTTATTGTTATGGATATAATTATCAGTTGTTGACTTATAGAACTTTTTTGATATGCCAGGTTAGTGCTTTCTGTGTGAAATTAAAAAATAATGATGCGTATTAAGCATTAATATCTTCATTTTATGGAACAGGACCAATGAGATTAATATCACAAATAGTAAGTGACCCAGCCAGTAATTAAACCTATAGGACCTCCATTTTTAACCAATTACATGAGCATTTTTAATTAAGAGGAATTTTGGATAGAGTTAGTTTAACTATTCATTTTATACTCCAGGGAACTAGAAGCTGAAGAGTTAAAGCATCTTGCCTTTGGATATACAGTAGACCTTTGAACAACACAGGTTTGAAATACATGAATACTTGTAGTGGATTTTTTTCAGATATAGTATAGTATTGTAAATATATTTTCTCTTCCTTATGATTTTCTTAATAATATTTTATTTTCTCTACTTTGGTTTATTGTAAGAATATAGTATATAATACACATAGCATACAAAATATTTAATCAGCTGTTTATGATATAAACAAGGCTTCTGGTCAGCAGTAGGCTATTAGTAATTAAGTTTTGGGGCAGTCAAAATTATATGAGAATTTTCTGTTGTAGGGGAGTTGGCACCCCAACCCCCATGTCGTTCACGGGTCAACTATACTGCTAATGGTAAATGCAGAGTTTTTACTATGATACAGGTATGGTAGCCAGGTCAGGCTAAGTTTGGCTGCCATAACAAATGGCCTGAAATCTCAATGGCTTCAATACAATAAACATTTGTTTCCTCTTTATAAAGTCTAGGAGAGGTCAAGCCATCCTACCCTATGGAACACTTAGCCTCTACTCACTTTTAACTGCCTGGGTTAAAAGTGATGTTTTAGATTTCATGCAAGAGAATTAATCAAATAACCTCAACTTAACCACCAGGACAGCTGGAAAATATGGGCTTCATACAGATGTGGCAAACATACAACATTATCCCTATCATCAGAAGTCCTGATAATCAGTCACATACTCTTATTATGACATTATTCTGCTTTTCACCCCAGAAACTCTCCAGCTTTGAAGCCGGTTTGATATTCTTCAATAATAGTATTCTTAGCTAAATCATATTTGTTTCCATAAAAGCTGGTCCGTCCATTAATTTTTTTCTTGTTTTAAGAATATTAATCATGGCTGCTTATAATGAGTGAAAAAATTTTTTAACAAATTCCCATTTGACACAAATTTCAAAACATATAGGCAGGTGGGTGGAGGTGGGCAAAATAGGTGAAAGGGAGTGGGTGATACAGGCATCTAGTTATGGAATGAGTATTTCACAGGGATAAAAGGCACAGCATGAGAAATGTAGTAAAGTGAAAATAAAAGCAAAAGCAAAAAAAAATAGGCAACATTCCCCATAAGTCCCTTATTCAAAGTAGATGGGGGAACTCATCAGGTCTCATAGAAACAACTCAGGTTTCACATTTATTTCTTCTAGTTTTATAATGTAAGTGGGCACTGTATGCATTCCATTTCCCCACTTCACATTGAAAAATATCACACCAACTGCAGGTCTAGTTGTATGATCTTAGATGAAATATCAATGGAAATATGTCATTGTGATAAAGAGGAGAATTTGGCCAAGAATTGACATTTTTTAAAATATTTTATTTATTTGACAGAGAGAAATCACAACTAGGCAGAGAGGCAGGCAGAGAGAGAGGAGGAAGCAGGCTCCCTGTGGAGCAGAGTGCCTGATGCAGGGCTTGATCCCAGGACTCTGCCGAAGGCAGAGGCTTTAACCCACTGAGCCACCCAGGCACCCCAAGAATTGACATTTTTTATGTTACTCTTCAGAGAAAAGCTATTAACAAGAGCTGAATGGTATATTTGGTATTTGAACTATAACAAATAGAAGATATATAATGATGCAAAAATTCAAATATTTATTGAGTAATAACTAAATAAAAAGGAGAAAATGTTGATTCTGCTCTACACTGACACCTAAGAATCATGAAGTATGGCTGGACAGCTGAATATCACCAAATGAGGTGTGTAGTAGGGAGTTAACTTAGTGGGCGTGTTGTCCTCCAATCCTGCATACCCCAGAAGGAAATGGCACTCAACTAGTTCCTAGGAGACAATCTCTGAGTCCTTGGAATATCATGCCTGAAAAGAGTATCTTTGTATACTTAAGATCTTGGAACACAGGAGATGGTTTATGCTAATAGTGAAATTTATGGTGAATGCATGTTTTATCCTTCCTCAGCCATGCTGTATTAGTTTGACCTCTGGTGACAGTGGAGAGGGTTGAAGAGTAAATAGGATGGTCACATAAGCAAAGAGTTGCTACGTGAGTGACTCCCCATTAAAAACCTAGGATCCCAAGATTCTAGAGAGCATCTCTGGTTAATAATACACTGTAGATGTTGCACACATTTTTCCTGGAAGAATTAAGTATTGTCTGTGCAACTCCAATAGGAGAAGGTAACTGGAAGCTTTTGCCTGGTTTCTCTTGGACTTTGTACTATCCATCTTTTGTTTTTTGCTGATTTTAATCTATATCCTTTCACTGTAATAAATTACACCACGAATATAACAGTTTTTCTGAATTCTTTAAGTTCTTCTAGGAAATCATTGTAGCTGAGGGTATCTTGGCGTCTCATGAAACAAAAGATGAATAAAAGTTCATAAACAAAAAAAAATTGCCAGTACAATTATGAGATACTCAGTGTCATAATAATATATCACATGTTTATTGTGTTACCATTACAAAAATTTCTCATAATTTATTATAAGTATTCAGAGGAGTGAGAATCACTTCAAACCATAGAGGTTGAACAAGTGGAAGAAGAGTCAGGATGTTAACTTGGCTCTCAAAGGGCTCAGGAGAGGAGAGAAAACAGAACAAAATAAGGAAAATACAACCCAGGGCCAGAGAGCAGTAAGCAGAATACCTTGACTAAAGTGTGAATTTGAAAAAGGTTAAGAAAAGAGTTAAGACTGGAAATGTAGACAGGGAACAAACTGTAGGGTTTTAATGCTGCTGTTTACCATAAAACAAAAAGCTAAACTTTCAATAAATTAAGCTAATCAAATACCAGAAAGTTTCTGTGTAGAGAGGGTTCCCTATAGGGGGTCTCCATATGCTGCTAAATTCTAATCATAGAGTGAGTGTTACTGCCAGAAAAAAAGTAATAATAATCTAGTGAGGTTCCATATGTATCCTATTACAGTGATGTCCACATCAAATTTGCACAATTTATTACCACAAATTAGGTTGTCTTCAGCCAGAAATTTTAAGATCAACCTGTCATCTGAGAATCCAGCTGTGTTCTTTTGGGGTTGTTGTAACATCACAGTAATAAGCATTTTGTAATCAGAATTGAGCTCAGAATTTTTATAATGATTCATGATACAAAACTAGCTCAGCCTCCCTGTGGCTTCACTGGCCCTAAAGTCCCCAAAACTGCTGTTGTCAGGAAGATACACTGGTATTACTTTGGTGTTATTCACTGAGTACCCTAAATACATATCATTTCTTTGGAAGTCAGCTATGGGAGAATGGGGTTGGAGTTGGGACTTATTGGGAGGAGATGTTAGGTTTATGGAAGGGTTTGAATTACAGAAAGGCGTGAAGCCTCATGTAAATGTTAAAAGGTTGTAACTGTGGGCAGGCTGCCCCTGCATCTTCATTTCTATAAGAAAGTATTATACTAACTGGTCCATTTCCTTTCCCCCCAGCTTTATAATGTTGTGAGTTGGATACGTGTTTCTATTTCAAATCTATTTCTTCCAACAGGAGTGAGAAACAGAGGCAAAATACAATTTGACAAACTGTCAAATACAGTCCTGTTGTTTCAATGCAAAATTCATATTATTATTATTACTTCCTTCCATATTATTGTAGAGATTAATTTTATCATAGCCACATACTCTTACATATCTTTTTTTTTATTTAAGTATAATTGACATACAGTGTTATTAGTTTCAGGACAACAGTATAATGGTTCAAAAATTCTATGCATTACTCAGTGCTTATCAAGATAAGAGTACTCTTAATTCCCTTTGTCTTTGTTGCCCCTCCCCCTGCCCACCTCCCCTCTGGCAAGCACCAGTTTGTTTTCTGTATTTAAGAGTCTGCTTTTTTGTCTTTTTTCTTCTTTGTTTGCTCATTTGTTTTGTTTCTTAAATTCCACATATAAGTGAAATCATATGGTATTTCTGTTTCTCTGACTTATTTCACTTTGCATTATCCTTCTAGATCCATCCATGTTGTCAAAATTAGCAAGAATTCATTCTTTTTTATGGCTGAGTAATATTCATATATATTTTTCATATATATTTTTGTATACTTATTTATTTATATAACATCTTCTTTATCCATTCATTTCTATCAGTGAATGCTTGGGCAGCTTCCATAATTTGGCTGTTGTAAATAATGCTGCAATGAACATAGGGATGCATATATCTTTTCCAATAGTGTTTTCATTTTCTTTAGGCAAATACCCAGTAATGGAATTACTAGATCATATGGTAATTCTATTTTTAATTTCTTGAGAAACCTCCATACTATTTTCCATAGTAGCTGTACCAATTTACATTCCCACCAACAGTGCACAAGCTTTCCTTTTCTGCACATACTCACCAACACTTGTTATTTCTTCTTTGATTCTAACCATTCCAACAGGTATGAGGTGATGTATCACTATGGCTTTGATTTGCATTTTGCTGATAAGTCTGTTGGCCATCTGTATATCTTTTTTGGAAAAATATCTGGGCAGGTCCTTTGCCCATTTTTAAAAATATTGTTTATTTTTTAACAATTCCTGTTAACAGAGAGTGTTATATTTCAGGTATATAATATATTGATTCAACAATTCACACTTCATCCAGTACTCATCACAGCAAGTGCACTCCTAAATCCCCATCCCACCAATTTAACCCATCCCTCCACCTAACTCCCTTCTGATAACCATCAGTTCGTTCTCCATAGTTAAGAGTCTGTTTCTTGGTGTGTGTGTCTCTCTCTCTTTTTCTCCATTTGATCATTTGTTTCTTAAATTCCACATATGAGTGAAATCATATGGTATTTGTTTTTCTCTAATTTACTTTGTTTAGCATTATATTCTTTAGCTCCATCCATATTGTAGCATATGGAAAAATTTCATTTTTTTTCTTCCAAGTTTTTATTTAAATTCCAGTCAGTTAACTTATAGTGTAATATGTGTAATATTACTTTCAGGTGTAGGATGTAGCGATTCATTATTAACATACAACACCTGGTGCTCATCACAAGTGCACTCCTTAATACCTATATAACCCCCACCCACCTCCCCCCCAAAAATCCTCAGTTTATTCTCTATAGTTAAGAGTCTGTTTTATGGTTTGCCTCTCCCTTCCCCCCCCACCATATTCATCTGTTTTGTTTCTTAAATTCCACATACAAGTGAAATCAAATGCTTTATTCTTTCTCTTACTGACTTATTTTGCTTAGGATAATATTCTCTAGCTCCATCCACATCACTGAAAATGGCAAGATTTCATTCTTTTTTATGGCTGAGTATATTCCGTTATATAAATATATAAATATATACATATATTCCCCCACATCTTCTTTATCCATTCATCAGTCAATGGACTCTTGGGCTCATTCCAAAATTTGGCTATTATTGATAATGCTCCTGAAATATCAGGTGCACATATTCCTTTGAATCAGTATTTTTGTATCCTTTGGGTAAATACCTGGTAGTACAGTTGCTACATCATGGAGTAGTTCCATTTTAACTTTTTGAGGAAATTCCATATTATTTTCCACTGTGACTGCACCAGTTTGCATTCCCACCAACAGTGTAAGAGGGTGACCCTTTCTCCACATCCTTGCCAACATCTGTTGTTTTCTGTGTTGTCAATTTTAGCCATTCTGACAGGTGTGAGCTGCTATCTCGTTTTAATTTTTATTTGTTATTTCCCTGATGATGAGTGATGTTGAGCATCCTTTTATGTGTCTCTTAGCCATCTGGATGTCTTCTTTGGAAACCTGTCTATTCATGTCTTCTGCCCATTTTTTAACTGCATTGGTTTTTGGATGTTGAGTTTGATGAGATCTTGATAGATTTTGGATACTAACTCTAAATCACATATGTCATTTGTAATACCTTCTCTTATTCTGAAAGTTGCCTTAGTTTTCTTGATTATTTCCTTCACTGTGCTGAATCTTTTTATCTTGATTAAGTCCCAATAGTTCATTTTTGCTTTTGTTTCCCTTGCCTCTGAAGATGTAGCTAGTAAGAAGTTGCTATAGCCGATGTCAAAGAGGTTCCTGCCTGTCTTTTCCAGGATTTGATGGTTTCCTGTCTCACATTTAGGTCTTTCATCTGTTTAGAATTTATTTTTTTATATGGTGCAAATAAGTGGCCCAGTTTCATTCCTCTGCATGTTGCTATCTAGTTTTCCCAACACCATTTGTTGAAGAGACTGTCTTTTTTCCATTGGTTATTCTTTCTTGCTTTGTTGAAAATTAGTTGACCATATAGTTGTAGGCCCATTTCTGGGCTTTCTGTTCTGTTCCATTGACCTATGTGTCTGTTTCTGTGCCAGTATCATACTGCCTTACTCACTACAGCTTTGTAATATAACTTGAAGTCCAGAATTGTGATGCAACCAGCTTTGCTTTTTTTTTTTTTTTTTTTTTTTTTCCGAGACTGCTTTGGCAGTCTTTGGGGTCTTTTGTGTTATACAAATTCTAGAATTGTTTGTTCCAGCTCTGTGAAAAATGCAAGTGGTATTTTTTTTAGGAATTGTATTAAACGTGTAAATTGCTTTAGGTAGTATAGACTTTTAACAAAATTTGTTCTTCTAATCCAACATTTGTTCTTCTATTCCATAAGCATGGAAAGTTTTTCCATTTCTTTGTGCCATCTTCAATTTCTTTTGTAAGTGTTTAGTAGTTTTCAGAGTACAGATCTTTTACTTCTTTGCTTAGGTTTATTCCTTATGGTTTTTGATGAAATGTAAATGGGATCAGTTCCTTGATTTCTCTTTCTGCTACTTCATTATTAGTATATAGAAAAGCAACAGATTTCTGTACATTGACTTTGTATCCTGCATCTTTACTGAATTAGTGTATCAGTTCTGGCAGTTTTTTAGTGGAGTCTCTTGGGTTTTCTACATAAAGTATCATGTCATCTGCAAAGAGTCAAAGTTTGATTTCTTCCTCACCAATTTGGATACCTTTTATTTCTTTTCATTGTCTGATTGCTGTGGCTAGGACTTTCAGTACTATGTTAAATAACAGTGGTGAGAGTGGGCATCCCTGTCTTGTTCCTGACCTTAGAGGAAAATCTCTCAATATTTACCCATTGAGGATAAGATTAGCTGTGTGTGTTTTTTGTATATGGCCTTTATGATCTTGAGGTATGTTTCCTTTACCCCTACTTTATAAAGGTTTTTATCAAAAGTGAATGCTATACTTTGTCAAATGTTTTTTCTGCATCTATTGAGAAGATCATATGGTCCTTATCCCCCCCCTTTTTTTTTTTTCAATTAATGTGGTGTATCTCGTTGATTGATTATGAACCACACTTGCAATCCAGGAATAAATCCCACTTGATTTTGGTAAATGATTCTTTTAGTGTCCTGTTGAATTTAATTTGCTGGTATTCTGTTGAGAATTTTTGTGTCCATGTTCATCAGGGATATTGGCCTGTAGTTCTCTTTTTTTTTATTTTGTTTTGTTTTTTTTTATTTTATTTTATTTATTTATTTGACAGGGAGAGATCACAGGTAGGCAGAGAGGCAGACAGAGAGAGAGGAAGGGAAGCAGGCTCCCTGCTGAGCAGAGATCCCGATGCGGGGCTCGATCCCAGGACCCTGAGATCATGACCTGAGCAGAAGGCAGAGGCTTTAACCCACTGAGCCACCCAGGCGCCCCTGTAGTTCTCTTTTTTAGTGTAGTCTTTGTCTGGTTATGTAATTAGGGTAATGCTGGCCTCATAGAATGAGTTTGGAAGTTTACCTTCCATTTCTGTTTTTTGGAATAGTTTGAGAATAGGTATTAACTGTTCTTTAAATGTTTAGAAGAATTCCCCGTGAAGCTGTCTGTCTCTGGACTTCTGTTTTTGGGGAAACTTTTGATTACTTGTTCAGTTAACTTGCTGGTTATCAGTCTGTTCAACTTTGGTTGTTTATTTCTAGGAATTTATCCACTTTTTTTCCAGATTGCCAGATTTGTTGGCATATAACTTTTCATAATATTCTCTTAAAATTATTTATATTTCTGTGGTTTTGGTTGTGATTTCTCCTCTCATTTGTGATTTTATTTATTTGGGTCCTTTCTCTTTTCCTTTTGATAAGTCTGGCTAGGGGGTTGTCAATTTTATTAATTTTTTCAAAGAATCAGCTCCTGGATTCATTGATCTGTTCTACTGAGTTTTTTGTTTGTTTTCCTATCATTTATTTCAGCTCTAATCTTTATTATTTCCCTTCTTTTGCTAGTTTTAGGCTTTCTTTGTTGTTCTTTTCTACCTCTTATAGGTGTAAGGCTAGGCTGCATACTGGAGATTTTTCTTGCTACTTGAGGTAGGCCTGTACTGCTATGTTCTTCCCTCTTTTGACTGCTTTTGCTGCATCAAAGAATTAGAAACTGGAAACACAGTAGAACACATCAACAAAACTGGAAGCTGGTTCTTTGAAAGAATTAATAAGATCGATAAACCACTGGCCAGGCTTACCCAAAAGGAAAGTGAAAGGACCCAAATTAATAAAATTATGAATGAAAGGGGAAAGATCACTAACACTAAGAATATAGAAACAATCATCAGAAGTTATTATCAACAACTATATGCCAATAAGTCAAGCAGCCTAGAAGAAATGGATGCCTTCCTGGAAACCTTTAAACCTCTAAGTCTGAAAGAAGAAGAAATTGACAACCTGAATAGACCAATAGCCAGTAGTGAGACTGAAGCAATGATCAAAAACCTCTCAAAAAACAAGAGTCCAGGGCCTGATGGATCCCTGGCGAATTCTACAAAACATTCAAAGAAGAAATAATACCTATTCTGCTGAAGTTGTTTCAAAAAATAGAAACAGAAGGAAAGCTTCCAGACTCTCTTTATGAAGCCAGCATTACCCTGATCCCCAAACCAGGCAAAGACCCCATCAAAAAGGAGAATTTCAATCCAATATCTTTGATGAATATAGATGCCAAGATTCTCAACAAGATCCTAGCTAATAGGATCCAGCAGTACATTAAAAAGATTATGCACCATGACCAGGTGGGATTTATTTCTGGGATGCAGGGTGGTTCAACATTCACAAATCAATCAATGAGATAGAACAAATCAATAAGAGAAAAGAGAAGAACCACATGGTCCTCTCAATGGATGCAGAAAAAGCATTTGACAAGATACAGCATCTGTCCCTGGTTAAAATGCTTCAAAATATAGAGATAGAGGGAACATTCCTCAACTTCTTAAAACCTATCTATGAAAAACCCACAGCGAATATAATTCTCAATGGGGAAAAGCTGGCAGCCTTCCCTTTGAGATCAGGAACAGGACAAGGATGTCCACTCTTGCCACTGTTGTTCAACAGAGTACTAGAAGTCCTAGCAACAGCAATCAGACAACAAAAAGAAATAAAAGATATTCAGATTGGCAAGGAAGAAGTCAAACTCTCTCTCTTTGCAGATGACGTGATACTTAAATGGAAAACTCAAAAGACTCCACCCCCAATCCATTAGAACTCATACAGTAATTCAGTAATGTGGCAGGATACAAAATCAATGTACAGAAATCAGTTGCTTTTTTAAAATTTCTTTTCACTGTTCCAGAATTCATTGTTTATGCACCACATCCAGGGTTCCACGCAATATGTGCCCTCCATAATACCCACCACCAGGCTTACCCAATCCCCCACCCAAACCCTCAGTTTGTTTCTCAGAGTCTGCAGTCTCTCATCATTCATCTCCCTCTCCAGTTTCCCCCAACTCACTTCTCCTCTCTATCTCCCCATGTCCTTTGTGTTATTCCTTATTCTCCACAAATAATCAAAACAATATGATAATTGACTCTCTCTGCTTGACTTATTTCACTCAGCATAATCTCTTCCAGTCCCATCCATGTAGATACAAAAGTTGGGTATTCATCCTTTCTGATGGAGGTACGATACTCCATAGTATTTACGGACCATATCTTCTTTACCCATTCATCTGTTGAAGGGCATCTTGGCTCTTTCCACAGTTTGGCAACAGTGGCCATTGTTATTATGAGCATTGGGGTACAGATGGCCCTTCTTCTCACTATGTCTGTATCTTTGGGGTAAATACTCAATAGTGCAATCGCAGGGTGATAGGGAAGCTCTGTTTTTAATTTCTTGAGGAATCTTCACACTGTTTTCCAAAGTGGCTGCACCAACTTGCATTCCCACCAACAGTGTAAGAGGGCTCCCCTTTCTCCACATCCTCTCCAACACGTGTTGTTTACTGTCTTGTTAATTTTGGTCATTCTAACTGGTGTAGGGTGGTATCTCAATGTGGTTTTGATTTGAATCTCCCTGATGGATAATGATGATGAGCAGTTTTTCATGTGTCTGTTAGCCATTTGTATGTCTTCTTTGGA
The DNA here is from genome assembly GCF_922984935.1 of Meles meles. Taxonomy (NCBI): domain Eukaryota; kingdom Metazoa; phylum Chordata; class Mammalia; order Carnivora; family Mustelidae; genus Meles; species Meles meles. The sequence continues at coordinate 58,684,823 of NC_060069.1, forward strand.
GTAGTGTCTGTTCGTGTCTTCTGCCCATTTTTTGACGTGATTATCTGTTTTGTGTGTGTTGAGTTTGAGGAGTTCTTTATAGATCTTGGATATCAGCCCTTTGTACTGCTAAGTTGCTTCCTTATGTACTAACAATGAAAATATAGAAAGGGAAATTAGAGAATCGATTCCATTTACTATAGCACCAAGAACCATAAGATTCCCGAGGGGTGCCTGGGTGACTCAGTTGGTTAAATGACTGCCTTTGGTTCAGGTCAAGATCCTGGAGTCCAGGGATCAAGTCCTGCATCAGGGTCCCTACTCAGCAGGGGGTCTGCTTCTCTCTGACCTTCCCACTCCTCTCTCTCTCTCTCTTTCTCTCTCTCTCATTCTCAGTGTTGGAACAAACAATCCTAAAATTTGTATGGAACCAGAAGAGACCCCAATTGCTAAGGAAATTTTTGAATAAGAAAAACAAAACTAGGGACATCACATTGCCTGATTTCAAGCTTTACTAAAAGCTGTGATCACCAAGACAACATGGTACTGCCACAAAAACAGACACTGACCAGTGGAACAGAGTAGAGAACCCAGATATGGACCTGCAACTCTGTGGTCAAGTAATCTTTGACAAAGCAGGAAAAAATATACAGTGGAAAAAAGACAGTCTCTTTAATGGTGCTAGGAAAATTGGACAGCTATATATAGAATAAAACTTGACCATTCTCTTACACCATCAAAAAGAAAAACTTTAAATGGATTAGAGACCTCAATGTGAGGCAGGAATCTATTCAAATCCTAGAGGAGAACATAGGCAGTAACCTCTTTGACATCAGCCACAGCAACTTCTTTTAAGATATGTCTCCAAAGACAAAGGAAACAAAAGCAAAAATGAATTTTTGGGACTTCATCAAGACCAAAAGCTTCTGCACAGCAAAGGAAACAGTCAACAAAACAAAGAGGCAACCCATGAAATGGGAGAAGATATTCACAAATTACACATAGACAAAGGGCTGATATCCAAGATCTATGAAGAATTCCTCAAACTCAACACACACAAAACAGATAATCACATCAAAAAATGGGCAGAAGACACGAACAGACACTACTCCAAAGAAGACATACAAATGGCTAACAGACACATGAAAAACTGCTCATCATCATTATCCATCAGGGAGATTCAAATCAAAACCACATTGAGATACCACCCTACACCAGTTAGAATGACCAAAATTAACAAGACAGTAAACAACACGTGTTGGAGAGGATGTGGAGAAAGGGGAGCCCTCTTACACTGTTGGTGGGAATGCAAGTTGGTGCAGCCACTTTGGAAAACAGTGTGAAGATTCCTCAAGAAATTAAAAACAGAGCTTCCCTATCACCCTGCGATTGCACTATTGAGTATTTACCCCAAAGATACAGACATAGTGAGAAGAAGGGCCATCTGTACCCCAATGCTCATAATAACAATGGCCACTGTTGCCAAACTGTGGAAAGAGCCAAGATGCCCTTCAACAGATGAATGGGTAAAGAAGATATGGTCCGTAAATACTATGGAGTATCGTACCTCCATCAGAAAGGATGAATACCCAACTTTTGTATCTACATGGATGGGACTGGAAGAGATTATGCTGAGTGAAATAAGTCAAGCAGAGAGAGTCAATTATCATATGGTTTCACTTACTTGTGGAGAATAAGGAATAACACAGAGGACATTGGGTGAAGGAGAGAAGTGAGTTTTGGGAAATCGGAGGGGGAGAAGAACCATGAAATACCGTGGACTCTGAGAAACAAACAGGGTTTTGGAGGGGAGAGAGGTAGGGGGTTGGGAGGACCTGGTGGTGGATATTAAGGAGGGCATGTATTGCATGGAGCACTGGGTGTGGTGCATAAACAATTAATCTTGGAACACTGAAAAAATAAAATTAAATTTAAAAAAATTTATGTCAAAAAAAGAGTAATGATTGATAGATATGAATGTAGTGCCATTTTATTATTTGTTTTGTCATTGTTTTAGGATATTTCTCTGTTCCTTTCTAGTTTTTGTCACTTTTGATCTTTCTTTCTCACTCAAAGAATCCCCTTTAATATTTCTTGCAAGGCTGGTTTAGCAGTCACAAACTCCTTTAGTTTTTGTTTTTCTGGGAAATTCTTGTCTCTTCTTCTATTCTGAATGATAGTCTTGCTGAGTAGAGTATTCTTGGCTGTATATTTTTCCCAGTCAGCATGTTGAATTATCATGCCACTTCTTTCTTGCCTGCCAAGTTTCTGTTGAGAGATACTCTGCTAACCTTACTTGTCTTCCCTTCTAAGTTAAGGACTTCGTTTGTCTTGCTGCTTTTAGGATTTTCTTCATCCCTATATTTTGCAGATTTAAACTACAATATGTCTTGGCGTTGACCTGCTTTTGTTGATTTTGGTGGGAATTCTTTGTGCCTCCTAGATTTGGAAGTCATTTCCTTTCTCAGATTGGGGAAATTTTCAGCTATAATTTCCTCAAATAAACCTTCTACCCCCTTTTCTCTCTCTTCTTCTGGGACTCCTATGATACAGATGTTATTAAGTTTTATGGAGTCACTGAGTTCCCTAGGTCTACTCTCATGAGCCAAGATTTTTCTTTCTCTCTTGTTCAGCTCCATTATTTTCCATAATTCTATCTTCTATATCATTTATTTTTTCCTCTACTTCGTTCATCCTTGTGGTCATTACCACCAGTCAGTTTCAAATATCAGTTATTGCATTTTTCATTCAACCTGATCGGATTTAAGCTCTTTTATCTCTGCAGTAATGGAACCCCTTATGTTTTCTATACTTTTCTCAAGCCCAGCTATTATGATCATTGCTTTAAATTCTGGATCAGTCATATTTCTTAAATCTGTTTCAATTAGATCACTGGCTATGACTTTCTCTTGTTCTTTCTTTTGGGATGAATTCCTGTGTTTGACATTTTGTCTAGGTCTCTGTCATCTTCTCTGTGTTGGAAAAGCCCATTATGTTTCCTTCTCCTAAGAGTAATGACATTATGAAGAAGTCATATAATATCCAGGGCCTAGTGCTTCATGAAGTGTCTCTGATGTATGCTGCATGCATTCTGCTGCTGTGTTATGACTACTCTAGCCCTCAGATCAGTCTGCTGTGTTTCTCCTTGCCACTTCTCCTGAAGTGGAGAGGGTTTGGACCTTGTCTAGAGTGTGATAAGTTTTAACTAGGTGTGCTATGGGTCTGTTGTTCAAAGAGGCCAGATCCTATTTCCACTAAAGCTGATGCTTTGCTGCACTGTATGGTTAGTAGATGTGGGTGTGCAGGGGCTTGTGCTGGTTTTCTGATGGAGGAGCCATCTCCTTGGTTCTCAAGCAGACCTGCCAGAGAAAAGCAGTACCAACAAAGCACAACACGGTGAGACCTGACCTAAGCAGTTTAGTCAGCTAATGTTGACACTGCTATTTACTGAAGTTAGTTTATGCTAAGGGGTGGGGAAAGGAAATGGTGGCAGCCAGCTCCTTTGTCCCTGGTGTCAGGGAAGCCCTCCCTGAAGAGTGAATATTTTCTCCTTGTTTGTCCTAGGTTTTTCTCAGATTACTGTTGTCACACTGTCTGTGTCTATGTTGCATGCTTGCTGAAGCAGTGTAGTACACTTTGCACTCCATCCCAGCCAGGCCATCTGAGTTTTAAAACTACAAACTTTAGGGGCACCTGTGTGGCTCAGTGGGTTAAGGCCTCAAGCCCCGCATCGGGCTCTCTGCTCAGCGGGGAGCCTGCTTCCTCCTCTCTCTCTGCCTGCCTCTCTGCCTACTTGTGATCTCTGTCTGTCAAATAAAGTAAAAAAAAAATCTTAAAAAAAAAAAGAAAAACTACAAACTTTAGGGACCTGGTGTGGTAGGGACCTGCACTGGTCTTCTGGGGGTGGGTCTCACCACACTGGTATTTAAAGCAGGTTTGACCTAGAAGGACAGTCAGACCAGAGTGCAAGAGCATGTGGTTTATAGCAAAGTACACTAAAGAGCCAGTGTCCAGTTTGGCTGACCTCACCAGTTGTCTCTGCACTTATGCTGAGGAGAAGGAGAGGGAAATGGCAGCCACTAGCTCTTTTGTCCCATAGAGGCAATACCATCTCTTCCAGATATACTCCAAGAAGAGTGAATAGTCTCTACCAGTGTGTCTTAGGTGATCCTCATATTGCTCTGTCTGCCCCCCGGGTTATCTGCCTGCCTTCTTCACTGGAGCATGCAGAGTCCTCAGGGTTCTATACCAACTACACTGCAGACTTCTAAAATTCCAGTCTTCAATCCCTACTGGTTGCAAAAACTCATGAGAATCACCCCCTCTCATTTTCCCTGTCCGTGGTTTGGGAAGTATTTTTCCTTATGTGATCCCCAGTGTGTTCTCTCTCTCTTCCCCCTGCCTCTGTCACCAGGGTTCCCTCCCTTCTGCAGCACTCATGATGTATTTTCCCCCAAAACCATGTGTCAGCACTACATACTTTCCATGATGTAACCTCTTCTCTCCCTCTAGTTGTGCAGTTTGTTCTGACAGTACTCAGATGATTTCTTGGGTATTCAGAATGATTTGATATTTATCTAGCTATGTTCAAGGAATAACCCAAGAGAGGGAGAGAGCGCATGAGAGTTAGAGAGAGAAGCAGGCTCCCCACCTAAAACAGAGCCTGACATGGGACTTGATCTCAGGACCCTGGGATCATGACCTAAGCCAAAGGCAGATGCTTAACCAACTGTGCCACCCAAACACCCTCTTGACTGATTTCTATAGATAGAGGTGATTTTACAGCTTTTGTGCTTTAACCTTCATACTGGTTTTTTTGCATGATTAATCTACTCTATGCTTACATTTACCTGTGAACTTTTTTCACTTTCATATATTTTTACTCCGGAATATGACCTTTTCTTTTCACTCAAATTTTCCCTTTAATGTTTCTTATAAGCCTGGTTTAGTGGTGATGAACTCTTTAATTTTTGTCTGGGAAAATCTCTCTCTCCTTCCATTTTGAATGATAATCTTGCAGGCAGAGTATTCTTGTTTGCAGGTTTTCTCTTTCAGCACTTTGAATATATTTTGCCACTTACTTCAGGCCTGTAAAGTTTCTGATGAAAAATCAGCTTACAGCCTTATGGGGTTCACCTCATGTGTAACTATTTTATTTTGTTGCTTTAAAAAGCTCTCTTTATCACCACTTTTTGCCATTTTAATTACAGTGTGTCTTGGTGTGGACTTCTTTGGGTTAATTTTATTGAGGGCTATTTGTGCCTCTGTATCTGGACGTCTGTTTCCTTACCCAAATTGGGGAAATTTTCAGTTAATGTTTCTTCAAATAATTTTTCTGCTCCCTTCTTTCTTTTTTTCCCCTTCTGGGATCTCTACAAGGTGAATGTTATTTTGTTTGATGATGTTGCTGAATTCCCTTAACCTATTCTCATTTTTTTATTCTTCTTCTTTCCTTTTGCTCTTCACTTTTGTAGTTTTCGATTGCTCTGTCTTCCAGGTCGCTGATCCATTGATCCATTTTTTTAAAAGATTTTATTTATTTATTTGACAGAGAGAGATCACAAGTAGATAGAGAGGCAGGCAGAGAGAGAGAGAGAGAGAGGGAAGCAGGCTCCCTGCTGAGCAGAGAGCCTGACGCGGGACTCGATCCCAGGACCCCGAGATCATGACCTGAGCCGAAGGCAGCAGCTTAACCCACTGAGCCACCCAGGTGCCCCTCGCTGATCCATTCTTCTGCCTCCTCTTATCTGCTATTGAGTCCCTCTACTGTATTTTTTATTTCAGTAGAGTTCTTCATCTCTGATTGGTTCTTGTTAATATTTTCTTTTTTTTTTAAATTTATTTGACAGAGAGAGAGAGATCACAGGTAGGCAGAGAGAGAGGAGGAAGCAGGCTCCCTGCCGAGCAGAAAGCCTGATGTGGGGCTCAATCCCAGGGATCACGACCTGAGCCAAAGGCAGAGGCTTAACCCACCGAGCCACCCAGGTGCCCCAGTATCTTCTTTTTATCTGTTGAAGGTTTCACTGAGAACTTCTACTCTTGTCTCAAGTCTAGTGAGTATCTTTATGACTGTTACTTTAAATTCTTTGTCAGGCAGATTGCTTATCTATTTAATTTAGCTTTTTTTCTATGATTTTGTCCTATTCTTTCATTTTTGACATATTTCTCTGTCTCCTCATTTTCATTTTGTCTAACTCTTTATTTTTTCTCTGTATTAGGAACGTCACCTAAATCTCCTGCTTTTAAAAGTAGTGGCCTTATGAAGAAGAGGTCCTGTGGTACCCTGTAGCACAATGCCCCCATTTACCAGAACCAAACACTTTAGAAGTGTCTCTTATGTGGATGAACCACATTCACCTTCAGTTCAGTTGGTTGCTCTGGCCCACTTTGCCTGTTGTGGGTGTGTAGGCATCAGCTTGTAATATGACTGAAATTGAGCTATTGAACTCTTTCTCAAAAATCATGTACTTTCCATGTATTCTCTATCTCAGTGCCACCAGTATCAACCCAGATCCCAGAGTCCCACTTCTTCACTCTTTATCACAGTCAGTCATCAACTCCTGGCTAACTTACTGCTGAAAACTTTACCATCCTGTCCACTTTTTCTCTTCCTATTATTATTTCTTAGTTTATCCATCATGATTTCTTACATGAATTGTAGAAATAACTTCTTGGCTGGTCCCTCTTTTTCTCATCTTCTGTCCTTTAATTCATTTAAAAAAAATCGTGAAATATTGCACTAAATTTTCAGAATACAGAGCAAGAGACACATGATGGTCACTGAAGATCTTTTCTGCCACTTTCCCTCTCCTCCCTATCCTATTTAATCCTGCAGAGAAACTAGGGAGAGAGGGGAAGGTATAATGAGGAAAGAAAAGAAGCCAGCTATCCCCTCAACCAAATCTGTGGTAGGGTGAGAGGCAAAGTTTAATTGGAATGTTTTGGGATGGAGAAGGGAAGTCTGATATAGGCACGTTAACTTTAAGATATTGGGCATTTGGGGGGCACCTGGATGGCTCAGTCAGTTAAGCATCTGCCTTCAGCTGGGGTCATGATCTTGAGGTCCTGGGATCAAGCCCCACGTAGGGCTCCCTGCTTAGCAGGGAGTCTGCTTCTCTCTGTGCCCCAGGCTTGTACTCTCTTGTTATCTCTCTCTCTCTCTCTCTCTCAAATAAATGAAATCTTTAAAAAAAAAGATATTTAGCATTTGGGTGGAGATGTTGAATAGGCAATTGGATTTAGGAATCTAAAATTTAAGGTTGAAGGATGTCCATTCTCACCACTTCTAGTCAATATACTACAGGAAGTTTTAGCCAAAGCATTCAGTCAAGATAAAGTAGTAAAAGGACTCCAAATCAGAAACAAAGAAGTCAAATTGTCTCTGTTTGGAGATAACATGATCTTATATCTGGAAAACCCTAAAGACTTCACAAAAAAAACTGTTAGAACTAATAAGTTCAGTAAAGCTATAGGACACAAAATCAACAAACGTAAGTCAGTTGTGTTCTTATATACTAACGATGTACTGTCTGAAAAAGAAATAAAATAATCCCATTTACGATAGTATCAAAAACAATAAAATACATGGGGATAAATTTAACCAATGAGATGAAAGGTCTCTACACTGAAAACTATAAGATATTGATGAATTAAATAGAAGAAGACACAGGTAAATGAAAAAACATCCCATTTTCACAGATCAGAATTAATATTATTAAAATGTCCATATTACCCAAAACCATCTGCAGATTCAGTGCAATGCCTGTCAAAACTACAATGACATTCCTTACAGATATAAAAAAAAAAAGCAATAATAAACCTATAAGGTACCACAAAAATCCTGAATAACCAGCAATTTTGAGAAGGAAGAACAAAATTTGGAAGTATCACACTTCCTGATTCAAACTACATTATAAAGTATGGTAATCAAAACAGTATGGTATTGGTATAAAAACAGACATATAAACCAATGGAACAGATTAGAAAGCCCAGAAGTAAACCTCTGCATGTATGACAAGGGTGCCAAGAATATACATTGGGGAAAGGAAAATCTCTTTAATAAATGGTGTTGGGAAAACTGTATATCAACATGCAAAAGAATAAAATTAGATTGCTATCTTATACCATACACAAAAATTAACTCAAATTCACTGAAGAGTTGAATTCAGGGCACCTGGGTGGCTCAGTCAGTTCAGCATCCAACTCTTGATTTCAGCTCAGATCATGACCTCAGTGTCGTGAGATGGAGCCCCACATTGATTCTCTCTCTCCCATTTACTCTGCCCCTCCCCCCTGCTCTTTTGCTCTCTCTCTCTCTCTCTCTCACACTCTTTCTCTCTCTCAAAGTAGATAAATAAATCTTAAAAAATGACTTGAATGTAAGACCTGCTTGAAACCATAAATCTAGAAGAAAACGTGGAAAAATCTCCTTGACACTGGGCTTGATTTTTTTGGATGACTCCAAAGACAAAGGCAAGAAAAGCAAAAAATAAGTAAATGGGGCTACATCAAATTAAAAAGTTTCTACATTCCAGAGGAAAGAATCAACAAAATGAAATGGCAACCTACTGAATAGGAGAAAATATTTGCAAATATATATCTGATAGGGGTTAATGTCCAAAATATATAAAGAACTCATATAAGTCAATAGCAAAAAAAAAACCAAATAATCCTATTAAAAAATGGACAAAAGACATAATTAAACATTTTTCCAAAAAGGACATAGGGATAGTGAACAGGTACATGAAGAAGTGGTTAACATCAGTAATCATCATCACTAATCAAAACCCCAATGAGATATCACTTCACACCTGTTAGAGTAGTTATTACAAAACAAAACAAAAAACAAGAGATAACAATGTTGGCAAGGATTTGGAGAAAAGGGACCCCTGTTGGGAATGTAAATTGGTCTAGCAACTATGGAAAACAATATGGAGTTTCCTAAAAATAAATAAATAAATAAATAAAAATAGAACTACCATATGACCTAGCAATGCTTCTTCTGGATATAAAGCCAAAGGAAACAAAATCATTTTCTTGAGGAGATATTGGCACCCCATGTTTATTGCAGCATTATTCACAATAATAAAGATATGGAAACAACCTAAGTGTCTGTCAACTGATGAATGGATGAAGAAAATGTGGAATGGGGTACTATTCAGCCATAAAAAAGAGGAAATCTTGCTATTTGAGACAGCATGGATGATACAAATGCATTATGGTAAGTGAAAGAAACCAGACACAGAACAACAAATACTGTAGGATCTCACTTATATATGGAATCTGAAAAAGTCAGTCTTATAGAAACAGAATAGAATGGTGGTTACTAGAGCCCAGAGGTTGGGAGAAATAAAGGGATATTAGTCAAAAGATATAAACTTAGTTTTTGTTTTTTTTTTTTTAAAGATTTTATTTATTCATTTGACAGAGAGAGAGAACACAAGTAGGCAGAGAGGCAAGCAGAGAGAGAGGAGGAAACAGGCTCCCCGCAGAGCAGAGAGCCCGATGCGGGCTCGATCCCAGAACCCTGAGATCATGACCTGAGCCGAAGGCAGCGGCTTAATCCACTGAGCCACCCAGGCGCCCCAAGATATAAACTTAGTTATAAGATGACTAAGTTCTGGAGGGCTAATGTACAGTATAGTGATTAAAGTTAATAATATACTGTATACTTGAAATTTATATAAGTAAATTTCATAATAAATCAATAAATGAGTAACAAAACCTCATTTACTGAAATGAGTAAATGAATTTACTTTGAGTAAATCTTAAATGTTCTCATCAAAACACATAAAGGTATTTATGTGAGATGATGGATGTGTTAACTAACTTTATTGTGGTAGTTGTTTCACAATACATACATAGAACAGATCATTATGTGTACACCTTAAATTTATACTTTTTTGTTAATTGTGTTTCAATAAATCTGGAAGAAACATAAGTGAAAATGAAAAAAGTTTTAACTCCACAAAAATAAATAAAATCAATTTAAGCCTGGTGATACATAGATTTCGTAGTCTTCAAGATTCTAGTGATATTAAAAGCCATGAGGCTAAATGAGATCATGAGGGGATAAGTATAAATAGAAAAAATGAGAGATTCAGAGACTGAGACCTGGGGTCTTCCAATGTTTAGATGATGGATTGATAAGGAGGAAATAACAGAGACTGAGCAGATGCTTCTAGAGATGTGGAAGGAAACCAGGTTAGTGTGGCATCTTAGAAGTCAGGTGAACAGTGTGTTTCAAGGAGTTGGACTATTGGATTTTGTGAAATGGTGGTGAAAAGTCACACAATGACTTTTGAGAACTAACCATTGTAGTTGGCAACATGAAGTTTGTCAGTGAGCTTTCAATTTCAGGGAAGACGTAGGGACAAAGGCCTGATTTGAACAGACTAGAGGAAACAAGAGAATTATAGAGAGTAGAGAGTATAAACAAAGGGAGGAGTTTGGATCTACATGAAAATGGGGTGGTTGATGGAAGCAGAAGTGGATTTTTAAGATGAGAGATGTTTACATGCCACTGAGCAAGAGAAAATTGACACCAGAAAGGGAGAGGAGAGTGACTGAAGCAATGTTCTCGTTTAAGCAAGAGGGCATTGGATCTGGTGCACAAATGGAGGTGCTGGATTTATTGAGTAGGCAGTTCTTCCAAATTAACAGGACAAAAGGCAGAATATATGGTCATAGATGCTGATAGATGGATGGGTATAGTGGTGGGGGCATGTAAGTTCTCTTCTGAGTGCTTCCGTTTCCTCAGGTAAATAGAAAGCAAGGTCATCAGCCATGTATGAGGGAGTAAAAACTGCAAAGTTCTCTTCTCATCAGTCTATCTACAGTTTATCTCCTTGTACTTATCACTAGCATACTCTGTATTTCACTTCCTTATTATATGTATTGTCTATTTCCCCCACCAGAGTGTGAACCCATGAGAATAAGGTTTTATGTTTGATGTGTTTACTGCTGTAACTGCAGAGTTTAGAATACTACCAGGTAAACAGGTATTCATTAGATACTTGTTAAATTAATTAATAGAAGGTTTTATTATTATTAAAGGTGGAGGGGGAATTTGATTATAAAAACAATGGAAGTATCCGTGCATAATATAGGAATGACTGAAAAAGCTATGGGACTTTCGTACATACTGTCCTAACAGTGGGAGAATAACCCGGCTGAGTGGTGAGAAGACTAAGGTTAGTCCCTGCAGGTACCTTCCTGAGTCTAGCTCATTCTGTTAGGTCCATAATCAAACGAGCGAGACTGATACAAAGCCAAGGTCATGCAAAGCTTTATCCCGCGCCAAGCATCGAGAATCAAACTGACCATTTGGGGCTGCCTCTTACAGAGAGGGCGACCTCTCCCTGCCTTGCAGACTACCTTTTATAGAGCAAAGGCCATGTGGTTGAGCCTGGCCACACACAGGTGGCCAATGAGATTGTAACACACAGAGAAAGCTGCACAGTCATGCTAGGTCACACACGGGTGGCCAATTGAATTAGAACTCACCCCATAGTAGCTATTTGAACTAGCCTATCACCTTGGTCAGAATTGGCACCCAAAAGGTGCTCAAAAGGCAGGGCCCACACTCCTTGGTAGCTAGGGAGACAGTACGTGCGCTCCACTGATTGGATGTCTCCACTTGCCACAACTCATCCCTGCAGTCGGAGTTATCTCCACCTGACCTGACCCGCCCTTATATTTGGGCTTTGTTATCAGGGACTAGTCGACCCTATTTTACTGGTTTCCCGGACTTGCTTTTAAGTAAGTTCCGGGAGGTGGGGGGATTGAGGTGGGGGAAGGGTCAGTTTAAGTTATACTGCATAAACAAAATGGCTGTTCAACAGAGGTGGAGCCGCTCTGGCTAAATAGGCCCTTACAATTCAACAAATTGGTTATAATACTTCATAAGTTTTAGGAAAAGGAATATCTTCACTTACCTGAAGGCATTCTAAAGCTTGGAAAAAATAGTTTTAGACTGCTTATGGGTTAGATAGTTATGAATGTTGAGTCTTTTTTACATGTTGAACTTCAGGTTCAACAGTCTGACAGTATGACAAATTATATGACTGGTGGCCAAAGGGAAATGAGTCTTAATAAAACATTAAAATTCATGGTTGTGTGGCATACTTTTTAAGCTTCATATGCTTCTCTGCCAGAATCCAGGCCATGCTGCAGTAACTAACTTATACACAAATGTTTTTTGAACATAGCTGTGTCAATAACAGTTTCCAGTTATATAAAACTATTAAAAATGCATAAAGTGACATTGGGGACATATAAAAGAGTCAGAGACAGAAATTATTGTCATATTTTAATGTGTGACCACACATTCATCCTTAAAAAAAAAACAAAAACCAACTATCACCTTTTTGTTGGCAGTGTGCTGTTGTGAATCAATAGAAAGAGAGCTAGGCAAAGTAATCAAACTCAAATTTGGATCTTTATCAATCAGATGAGTCAGGAACAGAGAAACCAATCCAGGTTTCCCCTTTCCTTTCCCATTTTCCTCCCCTTTAACTTCCTCTTCCCTTTTGAGATTTTGAATGTAAAAAAAAAAAAATTGTTTATACAGTTGAGGAAAGGACTGAGAAGCTCTTGGGAAGGGGTTTGGATGGGTAATTCAGAGATTAGCAAGAACATGAAGCAGCAATCCCTAAGGCTAAAGCTGCTAGGAAGAGGTGGACTACCCAGTCTTCTTTTTTGTGGCCTCCCAGTATCCACCTGCTCCCAGCTTTCCCATCCCTTGGCCAAATATATCCAGAAACCACAACAAAGGAGTCTAAAAAAGTGTAGTTCCTTCCAATAGAGAGCAAGCTCAGTGAGAGAGCAGAGGATATCTGAGAGCAAAGAAACAGCTCAAAAATCCTTTCAAACTTTTATTAGCTGTGAGACCTTGCTTTAACATTTAGAGTCTCATTCTCTTCATCAGCAGTATGAGAAGAGGGATACCTGCCTTATAGGAGTTTTGTCATTACGAATGCAGTAATGTGTATATAGAGTGCTTAGTTCATAGTGGGAGCTCAGGATATGTTTCCCCCCTTTCCCCATTTAGAAATAATCCTCGGGGCCCCTGGGTGGCTCAGTGGATTAAGCCGCTGCCTTCGGCTCAGGTCATGATCTCAGGGTCCTGGAATCGAGCCCCGCATCGGGCTCTCTGCTCTGCGGGGAGCCTGCGTCCTCCTCTCTCTCTGCCTGCCTCTCTGCCTACTTGTGATCTCTCTCTCTGTCAAATAAATAAATAAAATCTTTAAAAAAAATAGAAATAATCCTCAAAGAATTGTTTCCCTAGAAAGATGAAGAAAGGAAGATTCTGAAGAGGATTTAGCCCCTGAATCATACATTTGGCTCTGCTTTAATTTCAATAATCTTCATCAAATTAGCACAAAATCCAAAACTGACTGAAAGTGGCAGTTCTCAAAACTCACATTTATCTAGAATTATGTCATTGAATTCTTGGTCATTCCCACATGCCCCTGACAAGATAGCATTTATAGTAATGGCCACAAAAATCAATGAACAAGTGTTTCTAGAAGAGACTAAAGTCAATAGCCCTTAATTCTTGCTGCTAAAATAAAATGTTGTAATTTTTCATAGATTTTGAAAGAGGAACTTTTTTAATGAGTGCACTAAAATCTTAAGGGAGATTTATCTGCCGACAGTAAAACCCACTGCCAAAGTTAAAAAAACATGCTCAAGAAAGTGTGCATGAGAAAACAGTAAAATTGCATTTATTTAGTTTGTCCGAATGTGAAATTTGGGGTAACTTGGTCTTGAAAAGATTTAGGTCCCTACTTAATGATCTAATTAATTTAATTCATGAAGATTTTACTGAGTTGCTTTTGCCCCAGGGCTGGGCTCAGGACAACAAACTCAACAAAACTTATAACCTGTCCCTGCTTTTAAGGCATTCTTTGTCTGGTAGAGTTTCCCTTAGTGGAAAGTTAAGTATGATTAGAGAGCAAACTTAATCTATTTAATAAAAAGCTTTTAGTAAATTCTTTGACTCACTGCAAATAATTTGAATCTCTTCATTAAGTCAGGCTGTGAACTCTTGTTTTGCTTAGAGTGTTACTTAATTGTAATAGAACGAACAAGACTTTTTTTTTTAGCAGAAAGTCCTGGGATCAAAATATGACTGCAACACACTAGATTGCTTTTGGACAAACCATCAATTTTGTGAATAATATTATCTGCTCTGTAGTATTTCCATGGCAATTAACTACTAAGGAAATGTATAAGAGGATTTGGACCATCACCTGGTACCACATTCTTAAGTAATATTTGATGATTCCTGGTCTTCCTTTCTTTGGAAAATGCTCTACTTTTTTAGTGACCAATTCTAGTTATCCAGTCACTAGAGAGTAATAAAAAATGATTTTAAAATGTTTTCTGTGTTTTAGAATTTTATTAATAATTACTCATGCCCTATTCAGAGTTTACTTGCATTTAAAAGTGTTTTGTTTTGTGTTTTTAACTTAAATATAAGAAAATATTATGGGGAAGATCAGCTTTTCTCCTGATTACCATATCGTAACAGGAATTTAGGCACTCGATGAAAGTATGTGGAAGCAGAAAAAAATTTTAACTTCTTCCTTAGAGACACAACTGCTATCTTTTCAGTGTATTTTCCCTTTAATCTTTTTTTTTTTAAAGATTTTATTTATTTGGCAGAGAGAGACAGAGCCAGAGAGGGGACACAAGTAGGGGAAGTGGGAGAGGAAGAAGCAGGCTTCCCGCAGAGCAAGGAGCCTTAGCAGGGAGCCCAATGCAGGGCTCAATCCCAGGACCCTGGGACCATGACCTGAGCAGAAGGCAGACGCCTGAGCCACCCAGGTGCCCCTCCCTTTAATCTCTTGATCAACAGTTTTATGTCATTAGAATGCTATTATATCAGGGTGCCTGGGTTGCTCAGTTGGTTAAGCGGCTCTCTTCAGCTCAGGTCATGATGCCAGGGTCCTCAGTTCCAGCCCAGTCTCTCCCTGCTCATCAGGGAGCCTTCTTCTTCCTTTCCCTCTGCTCCTTCCTTGCTTATTCTCTCTCCCAAATAAATAAATAAACAAAATCTTTAAAAAATACTACTATATATGCATATGCATTGTGGTATCTCACTTTTTTGGATAACATTATGTTATAAGCACTTTTCCATGTCATTAAACACACTCTAAAGCACAATGTTTCATTATAGGTATGTATCACAATTATTTAGGGGATTAAATTATTCCCTTAATGTCAGGCCCTTTGTTTAAGTTCCATTTTTTAAAATTAAAAATAACACCGTAAATATGTTAGCACTTCAGTATATACCCACATTGTTGGATTGTTTCATCAGAATAGGCAGCTAGTCATATATTTATAAGTCAAATTTATATATATTTTTTAAAGCACTTGTTAAAAACTACCTAACAGTGTATCAGCAGTGGCACAGATATTATAATTTTTTAAACTATTTAACTCTATGGAAAAAATAATGTACATTATTCCCATTCAGTAAATATTTCTTTAGAATTTTCTGCTCTAGATGTTGGAACAACAGGAGTTAGTGGATAGAGATGCATAAAATGTAATCTCTATCTTCTAGAAATTCTAAGTATCAAAGAAGAGAAAGATAAAAATAAGATAAACAATGGAAACAAAACAGTTTGCAATTAGAATAAAGAGTGATTAATCTTTGAGGAAGTTTTTGAAAGATGAATAGAAATTTTTTAGGCAGTAATTAGGGATAGGGCTCTTTAGTGCAGTGAGTTACACAAACCATGGAAGTTTGGAGGAGCAAATATTCAGGAACTAAAAGTACTTAGCAATAACTGGAGTATAAAATGGTTCAAGAAAGGACAGAATGGAAGAGGTGATGATGGGAAGATGGAGAAATTTGCAAGAAGCAGATCATGAGACCCTCACATTTCATGCTAAGCAGAGTGACTTGACCTTGAAGGTGCTATTTAGCTTCTGAATTCAGTCTTTTTATCTAATTTACAATTTCATAACTAAATAAATAACAATTTAAGCTTTTAAAATGTCTTATCTGTAAGCTAGAACAGTCTGTTTATATTTTGCTATGCTAGACATGCTGTGGAAAAAAAAAAACACTGATTATGTGATGTTACCTTGGAGACATGAGAATTATTTTAGGTAACAGACTGATTACCTTGTCCATAGTGCATTCCCACCAGGGCCCAATTATTTCCAGATATCACACACATCCTTTATCTACTTAGTTCTGAGGAACTGCGACACTTTTCATGCCACAACAAAATGATACGTATTTTAACATTGTCAAGCAATTTTCATTTTATGAATATTTAACATCCATGTCTTACCAAGCCTTTGTGTGACTTTTCATTTAGTGGTAAAATTACGCAGTACTTCCCTTTTTATATGATAAGTTTACAAGTACAGATGTTAATTAGACAGCTAACCTTCACCTTCCCCCTGAAGGTTAAGGAGTCCCAACTAGCCTCAGGCCAAACTATGTAGGGATCCTCTCTCCTGCTCTAGTTCTGTCAGCACTGTAAACACAACCATATTTGGCAAGTGAACATTGGGTGGCAGAGGTGCAGGGAATTATTTAAATATTAACTGAGGGTCAGGGGACTTCCATGCACTTCTTTAAAATAACTTTTACTGAAATGCAATATAAATATAGAAAAAAATGCAAATAAATATATAGCTAGCTGAGTTTTCACAAAATAAGCACCCCATTGTAAGTACCACCAGGTCACAAAACATTACCAGCAGCCCAGAAACCTCTCTCATAGCTACTCATACTATAGCAATCATTATCCTAATTTCTAATGCTATAGATAACTTTTTCCCCATGTGGTGGTTTTAAAAAAATTATTGGTCTGTGTTGGGCTTTCTTTATCTCAGCATATTATTCCATTTTAACCATATCGTTATAAACATACCACAATTTCTAAATTCACTTTATTTTTTATAAGGTTTGGGGATGTTTTGAGTTTGGGGTTATTACTAATGATTGTGCTATAGACATACATATAGACATTTTTGGTGTGCATATATGTGTATATATAGTGGATATATATCTAGGAGTGGACTTACTAGATTATATAGTGTACTTATATTGCTAATATACTAACAGATACCACTGAATAGCATTCCAAAGTGGTTATACAATATTTGTTCTTATCAGAAGTGTATGTATCTGTACTTCATCCTTACCAATACATGTTATTATCAGTTCTTTTAATTTTAGCCCTCTAGAAGGTGTGTAATGGTATCTCATTTGTGTTTGGGTTGTTTTTTTTTTTTTTTTTAATTTTATTTGGCAGACAGGGATCACAAGTAGGCAGAGAGGAAGGCAGAGAGAGAGGAATGGAAGCAGGCTCCCCACTGAGCAGAGAGCCCTATGCGGGGCTTGATCCCAGGACCCTGGAAACATGACCTGAGCCAAAGGCAGAGGTTTTAACCCACTGAGCCACCCAGGTGCCCCTATCTCATTTGATTTTAGTTTACATTTTTATGATGCCTAAGTTGAACATCTTTTCATATATTTATTTGTTCTTTGTATATCCTTTTTAGTGAACTGTCCATTCAAGTGTCTTATCCATTTTTTTTTAATTTCATCATTTATCCTTTTACTTAACTGAGTTGTGAGGGTATTTTATAAATTCTGAGTACTAGCCTTTTGCTGATTACATGTTTTGCAAAAATCTCCCAGAATGTGATTTGTCTTTTTTTTTTTAGATTTTATTTATTTATTTGTCAGAGAGAGAGAGAGCGTGCACACTCATAAGCAGGGGAAGTGGCAGGCAGAGGAAGAAGCAGGCTCCGGATGTGGGACTCAATCTCAGGACTGTGGGATCATGACCCTGAGCAGAAGGCAGATGTGTAACTGACTAAGCCACACAGACATTCCATGATTTGTCTTTTTATTTTTTTCTCTCTCTTCATGGTGTCATTTGATGAACAGAATTTTCTTTTTAATTTCAGAGTTTTAGAAGAATAGAAATTCT
This sequence comes from Meles meles, assembly GCF_922984935.1. Taxonomy (NCBI): domain Eukaryota; kingdom Metazoa; phylum Chordata; class Mammalia; order Carnivora; family Mustelidae; genus Meles; species Meles meles. The sequence continues at coordinate 58,702,774 of NC_060069.1, forward strand.
TAATTTTAATGTAACCCAGTTCATCAGTCTTTTCTTTTATGGTTAGTATTTTTTTATATTCCATAAGAACACTTTTCACACCCTATCTGTGTACTTGAAAGGGAGTAATGAAAGTTTGTTTTATCCTCAGAAAGCTTACTTACTTTCTTTGTTATTTGTAACTAATGGAGATTAATATGGGCAAGGCATTTTTAAGGATATGGGAACAAATCAACTCAAACTGATTTGTTTCTTTAAAGAATGTTTTGGGTCTGAACTCAATCTTTTGAGAACCAGGGACTCTCTGTAGCCATTTGGTCTATTAATGCTACCTTCTCAACCTGCCCGATGGTGAAACCTTTAGTTCTAATTGTCTTTGTCTTATCCTCCTCGTGAGGAAGAAGGGGAAAAAGAAAGGGGAAGAAGAGGGTTTCCTCCTCTTGAGGAAGAAGGGAGAAAAGAAAGGGGGAGTGCATATCCATTCATGTTTTCAGAGAAGGGTGGGCCTGGGTTGAATATCAGGAACCTTGTTGCAGAACTAAAATATGGTTTGGGCCAACCCAAGAGACAGTGGCTATAATTTCTTGTGACTGGCTTAAATGTTTCTGGAATAAGTCACATGAGTGAAACAAGGGCAAAGATTTGGAAGTACTCATTGTCAAATACTTTTTCCCACATATTTTCTTTCTTTACATGTTAGGCATTCCTATATTAATAAAATCATCTTAAAATTTAATCTATTAGTAGAGATAACCATAATCTTAAAGATGTATGATTCTCTTCAACAATCTCCCATAAATAAGAAAGTACTTTTTATTTCTGAGAGTTCTGTTTATGTCAAGAAGACATCAGCTTGCTGTTCCCTAAGTACAGTGGGGATACCTATGATTCTTTTTTAAAAAAACTTTCTTCATTAGAAATTGCTATTAATAGGCTTTCAAGGATACTAACAAAATTTCTTGTCAAGGTGGAGAAGGCCAAGGAGTCTAAAGAGCTCTGCATTTCCCTGCTGTTGACCTTATGCAGAACATTGTCCCCTTGTAAGGAAGTGGTTTTGTAGTCCTGCTTGGTGTAGTTGCCAGTCATCCTACACATTGGTAGCCAAGTATATCTTATGTACATTTAATCAGGTGAAAGACAGAGATTTCACGAGTATGTAGGCCTTCAAAATAAAAATATGTCAAAGAAAAAAAAAATATGTCAAAGAACTGTCTGGTACTATTGGTCAGAATGCTCTGCCAACTGCTCCTTGTACTTTTCAGTCTCATTCCCATAATTGTCTTCACCAAGTTTTCGTTCATTTCTTGTCCTCAATTACAGCTTTGGGCACCTCCTGATATCAGTTAGTGTCCTCTTCTTATGGACTTTGGCTGCTCTTAGAATCTCACCTCATGGATTGCATGCTGTGCTGTCTACTTTTTCTTTATAGTGGAATCTACTTATAGACAAGCGAGGTTCAAAAATGCTATCTGTGTTGGTAGGATGGAATTCAAATGCTTCTTTCCCATCAATTCCTGTTCATCTCTCTTCACATTCCATCCTAAATTATAGCAAACTATTTTTAAGCTTCCAAATACCTCCCCCACCCCACCTCTTCTTCCATCTGTCTTCCTTCAGGCAATGGATTCCTAGTGTATGCTGCCTCTTCTGCTTTGAACCTTTTCTGTCTCTATCCGCTCTTATTGTATGCAACTTACATTTATTCTTCACAACTCACTTGAGGCATCAGCCTCCCAGGAAGCTTTCCTAATTACTTTTTCCAACCCAGTCCTGATCACCTGTGTTGTCTTGGGAGCCTTTTCTATGGCTCTCCATAGCTCATTGTGTGCACCCCAGCTTGGCACTCCTCACACTCTGTTTAGTTAAGTGGCTATTCATCTGTCTCCCAGACTAGATTCTGAGTTCCTTTGGGCCAGGAATCCCATATTTTTAGTTGTTAGTTTCCCAACTCCTGTGGTAATGCCTGATACACAACTAGCAAAATAGATGTGTTGATTGTTGAATGATGACTCAAGAGAACAAGCCCTGAAAAAACAACAGAATGTCTTACAGATCAATATTGAACTCTTCCTACCTAATTTGTAATTTCATTTTGAATCTTTTCAGATATCTCCCCCTCAAGACTCTGCTAACACTTTACATCCTAGTAGAGGAAGAAATTGCTTTTTTTTAAAACCTTTATTTAATAGAGAAATGCACATTAATTTGCTTTCCACTAACCTCAAAATTTGTAAACATGTAGACAAAGACTGAACTTCACGTTTAACAAATATGTTTTCAAAGATGGTATAATTTCCCTTATATTGTAAGCAAGAATGTTTACATTATTCAAGGAAACACATGCTTTAAGTACTAATTTAGAGAAAGGAAATTCATATAGTCATTACCAGTCATTCTCATATATTTATTAAATTTATAAATTATAAATGTTAGATTAAATTTATAGAATAAGGAGGGAGACCAAAGATTTCTGCTAAACAACATTTTTCTATGTGTTAGCTTATATTCTTGAAAGCAACAGAACTATTTTAGAATGTTTCAGAAAATCTCAGACAGCATGAACAGATTTCAACCAGTTCATGGTAATGAATCTTATTATAAAGAGTAGGCCTTTCAAGCCAGATCTTTGCCACGAGCTAGCTGCATGACTTTAAGCAACTTATTCAGCCTCTCTAAGCCTCAATTTCCCCATTTAAAAAATTTGCCCTAAGGATTACATGGAAAAAAAAATGTGCTTAATATAATGCTTGGCTCAGCATACCTTCAGTGCTAGTAGACATTATTATTATTATTACCTGATCTATGTTAGTGAGAGTCTTTTATATCTTCAAAATTTTCTAGTACCTCCTGATAAAGATTGCAATTCTCTTCAAGGTAGGCAAAAGTTAAATAATACTTTTATATATTTAAGTATTAGATTCCATGACATAGCAAATTGCCCCATGAACAGTCATCTGTTTGTTGCTGTTATTCTTTTGCTTTGTTTTTTTTTTAAAGATTTTATTTATTTATTTGACAGACAGATCACAAGCAGAGAGGCAAGCAGAGAGAGAGGAGGAAGCAGGCTCCCTGTTGAGCAGAGAGCTTGATGTGGGGCTCCATCCCAGGACCCTGAGATCATGACCTGAGCCAAAGGCAGAGGCTTAACCCACTGAGCCACCCAGGTGCCCCTCTTTTACTTTGTTATTAATCTAACATGTATTCCTTCCTTCGAGAAACTCCCCTTTTTCATATGTTTAGGTAGGCTGAACCCTTTATCCACAGATCTGAACTCAATATCCAGATTCATTCAATAAGACTAGTATGTCTTATCCTTCAGTGATGGATTCATAATCCAAACAGGGCCAATCAGAACCTTCCCTATAACGTGATATGGGCACATTAGGAGAAAATAGAACTCTCCTCCTTTCAGGCCAGGAGTTGTGAAGATACTATAAACTAGAGCTGCTTTCACGTATCTCCTTTGGTTACATGAAAGGGGTCATCTGAAGGAGGAGAAAATGAAGTCAAAACATAATGTAAAACAGAGATGAGAGCTGGATAAATAGAGATACACTCTGGGCCAAGCCATGGAATTTCCCTTTGTGTGAGGCAATATATTCTTTTTCTCTTGCACTTAAGCTATAAATAGTGCTTATATAATTTGCAGTAGAAGGGGTCCCTACTTACATACCTCAAAGCATCAGGAAACTGATGCAGTAGAAGATAAAAGTAAAACTAAAACCTTGCTGGTCACTACAACTATTCATGATCAAAGTGTTCATATTTCATAACACTTTCAATATTACTAATATGCATCCTCAAATAGCTACAAAAGAATGCACCTCCCCTATGAAACTAAAAATTCATAAATATCAATTCTTTTTGTTTGTTTAAAGATATGGAGAATATATTTATAGAGAGTGGCTCTGCTATTAGAAAAAAAAAAAACTTGGCTATATTGTTTATTCTCTAAATTTGGTATTTTCTATCCCAGATTTATAAATGGAATAAGTGGATCTTTCCTCTTTCTTTCTGTTGATCTCCAAAATAGCCCAAACTCTCAAAATGAGTACTCTAAATATCCTAAAATTACCAGCAGTCTTTGGATCCAAAATTCAAACCAAAGTGAAACTGAAAATTCTTGGTGGGGGACAGTAGTGTGGTGTAAAGGAGGAAATGTGACTATTATCCCTGCTATGGATAAAATTAGAGGCTCTTCTTTTACATCTATGTAAAATGTTTTGTTTTTTGTTTTTGTTTTTGTTTTTTGTATCGTATTAGTTTAAAATATAGCCCAGTAATGGTAGGAAATATTATATTCGGGGATCTTGCCCAATCCATATTATAGGATCACTCATTGTCTAAGTCTTTCCTCTTCCCCACATTTTTCCCTATGATACTTCCAGTGGGTATCTATGTCATCTTTGAGATGCAGGCCACTGTTTATTTCCTCTTTTGCTTCCCACTTTACCTCTCATCTCAAGGCACCTGGCAGTGGAAGACACTTTTAATTACTTACTGGCTCCAATTTTCCCTTTCTCCCTCGCTAACAGAATCCTTTGTTCAGGATGGCAGTGTACTCAGTCATAGGGATAGTTGGTTGGTTAATCTAAATTACGGCTGACCTCTTCCCAGCTATCTCAGTTTTACAGTAGCAAGAGGTGGTCATCTGACACCATAATGGCTGGTGAGACTCAAGAATAATTTTGTTCTTGGGTGGTTCTAGGAAAGCTCTTGTTTTTCCGGTGAAAAGAGACTCTGTTATGGTCTCTTTTACCTTTTCCTTCTTCCTGGCTTGGACATGAAGTTGATGTCTAAACAGCAGCATTCTTATTATAATCATGAGCTATGGACATGAAGATGAAAGCTAAGTTGCTTGAATAGCAGAGTGTAAAGCTGGAAAAGCATATGTCCTTGATGTCATTGGTGAGTGGCTGAATCAATGTAGCAGCTAGATTTTATGCTATATTTCTTGGCATGTCAGGAAAACATTTGTTTAATAGCCAAACTATGGAAAGAACCTAAAAGTCCATCAACAGATGAATGGATGAAGAAGATGTGGTATTATATATACAATGGAATACTATGCAGCCATCAAAAGAAATGAAATCTTGCCATTTGCGGCAACGTGGCTGGAACTAGAGGGTATTATGCTTAGCGAAATAAATCAATCGGAGAAAGACAACTCTCATATGATCTCCCTGATGTGAGGAAGTGGAGATGCAACGTGGTGGGCTTGGGGGATAGCAAAGGAATAAATGAAACAAAATGGGATCGGGAGGAAGACAAACCATAAGAGACTCTTTTTTTTTTTTTTAATTTATTTATTTGTCAGAGAGAGAGAGAGGGAGTGAGCACAGGCAGACAGAGAGGCAGGCAGAGGGAGAAGCAGGCTCCCTGCCAAGGAAGGAGCCCGATGGGGGACTCGATCCCAGTATGCTGGGATCATGACCTGAGCCGAAGGCAGCTGCTTAACCAACTGAGCCACCCAGGCATCCCTTATAAGAGACTCTTAATCTTACAAAACAAATGGAGGGTTGCTGGGGGGCGAGGGCTAGGGAGAGGGTGGTGGGGTTATGGACATTGGGGAAGGTATGTGCTATGGTGAGTGCTGTGAAGTGTGTAAACCTGGCAATTCATAGACCTGTACCCCTGGGGCTAATAATACACTGTATGTTAATAAAAAAAATTTTTAAATGAAAAAAAAAAAAGGAAAAGAAAAACATTTAACTACCATTAATCAAGTTTTCTCTAATTTGCAACCAATCCCACCAACAATAATAACATATGTCATTTTGGTCTCCTCTGCCTGAAAAACTGTGGAAAATGCCTCACCACCTCTTGTTGGACATTAGAATCTTTACAGGTTGCTGATACTGAATGGACATGGCCTCTGCATCACTGACCACTATTGCCTTCTTTAAGCCTAACTTGTACCTTCACTGGGCATCATTTTTTGGTGTAGTAGTCTTGCTGATGTTCTTGTTGCTCACGTGGTTCAAAAAGAGAGCATATATAGTGAGCAAGCACCAAAGTGCATATTCTCAAGGTACAGGGTAAATATGTACTGGAATCAGAGAGCAGAAATGAGTCAGATCTACACAGCAGCAACTCCCATGAAACTGGAGATCCAGTTGCCAGAAATGTTCTAGAACTGGACTGAGATACGCTAATATATTGTTTCTCTCAAACCAACAAGATTGAATTACCTATTCAACATTTATTTACTAGAGATGAAGAGAAACTGATTTTCTATTAATAAATATTACAGACCAAAAAGAGGTAACATGTTAATAAATTTATTTCTACTGACTAAAGCAGATTCAATCTTTTCAAGGCAAAAAATGAGAAAACCATTTCTTCCTTTTCTATCATCCAGGTTCTCTCTTCAGTTTTCTTTGTCCATATTCTGAAACACAATGTTTTATGTGAACTATATTAAAGGATTTAATTTTTGGATGATAAAATATATCATGTGTTCACTCTAAATAACCTTTTGCCATTCCTTTATATCAGAACTTTCAGCTATGATTGCTGATTTCATGTTCCTCAGAATATTCAATAGAATAGATAGGCATGATGAAACAGGATTGTTTATATTTCCTTTTGACAGAAGCAGTACCAGTTTGCATTTTGCTAGTTAATGGCAACTGCGGGTGGGAACCCGAGTTAACTTGCACCTGTTTCTCATTTATCCTGTTGGTTTCTTCGGACTTTTTAAAGACTGACATCCTGGGCAGTTGTCTGGGTTGATATGCCCCATAATCTAGTTTTAAGTAAGTTGAAATCATAGGAGAAATGCAGAGCAGGGAGAAAGAAGGGCATCTACAAAACCCAGAGGGAAATCCTCTGGACTGCTGGGTGTTAGCTCTCTTGGTGTGGGTGTTTCTGCCTGCAGGCCTGAAAGGAATGAGCATAGCTCTCAACAGAATATATCAAATCACCACAGGATAAGTCCTGACTTGAGCTTGTTACAAAAATTCAGAATCTTCAACTAAATCAACAAGAACCATATAGTATATCTGCTTTATTTAAAAAATTCATAAAGCTAACCGTATTTATTAGGAATCTATATTTATTGGGAATCTATAGTATATTAAGCATGGTTCTAAAAAGCATAGGTAATGTAACAGAAGAATTACTAAACAAATCACCATGAGATTGAAATTAGAAGTGAACGTGGCAATAATAGTACTTCAGCTTCCTTACTTCAGTAAATCAATCACTTTTAGAAACTGAAGATGCCTATACGAAGAAAAAGTTAATTCATTTTTTTCTTAAGAACAAGAGAAACCCTGTACACCTGTGAGCTGAGGGAGCGGGGAGGATTAGGAAGGGGTAGAAGGAGAGGGAAAGAGACAATCCCAAGCAAGCTCCATGTCCACCATGGAACCCAAAGCAGGTCTTGATCACTCAACTCCAATATCATGACTGGAGCCAAAATCAAGAGTTGGAGGCTTAATTGCCTGAGGCACCCAGGCACCCCAAGTTTATTCATTTTTATAAGAAATATGTACTGAACACATAGTGTGTATTGAGAATCTGGAGACCTAGGGCTGGAAATAAAAAGAAGTATAAAACCCCATCCATGCTCTTGCGTTACTTTTAGAAAAGTGGGCAGAGTTCTTTTGGGAGGGGTTTATTTCTTTGCCACATTTACCCCTATAAACTTCTGAAAGGCAGTTTTGACTCTTACTGGCTTCAAGCTCCTGCCTGCTCTACATAAACCTCATCCCTTAAATCTGGGCATAAGTTCCAAAGAAAATTTATAAATCTTGAACAGATTTGGAAAATGGTATACACATTGTTCTCTGTGTCAGATTCTTAATTTAGTATTTTTTGGTTTTGTGACTTCTAAATATCAAGGATGTCCTGATTGAGGTAGAGCTAAAAACTAGCTACAGCTGGTGGGTTGGGCTGGCTGAACTCCACTCCCCTCATCTCTATAATTCAGTCAGCTGATGACTGACATAGGAAAAGGAAGCATTTATAGTGTCTCCCAGAAAAGATGACCTGATGGAGTCCAAATTGCCAGGAACAGTGAACTGCCCGCCCCCCAGACACCCAGCACCCATCAAAAGGAAAGAGGATTTGGGTATGTTTATTCAACTTAAGAATGGGATCTGGATGAAAAGAGTAGTGGTTCTGAGCTAGGCATGGTGCTTAGTGCTTGACTAGGACATTATTCAAATTCCTGGACAGCATGTCCAGGGGTGAAGCTCTGCATGTATCATCACACTAAATACTGTAACATACATTGCAGCTGTGGGACCCTTATAAACAAGCCTCCCTCACCTGGCCCCAAGTTCTGCCACCCTTCTCCCACTGCTCTCTGCAGATAGGTAAAAGCTCTGCCCTGCCAAGGTAAGATCTCACCATCTGTACTAAGTACCGTTGTTGCCTATACAAAGCTGCAGTATACAATCCAGCAGTCACTAGCAATGTAAGATTCTTTCTTTTTGTATAATTTTCAGTTGGAAGAGAAGTTCTGTACCTATTTACCAGTCTTCTGTTATTCCTTCATATTGGCACAAATATTGTCCTTAGGATACAGTGCAGGATTCACTAGATAGGAAATCAGACTAACATGCAAATTTTTACTCCACCACCTGCTCCTTAAGTGGGCCTCAGTATCCTCTCATTTATATATGCAAAAGAGTAACACCTGCCCTACTTCCATTGGAGTTTTAAGGATCAAGTAAGATAATATTTGTGAAAGTGTATTAGGAAACATAAAGTAATATAACTTTTTTGTATATAATTTTTGTATATAATTTGTATATATAATTCTTGTACTATTGTTGTTAATTGTAAAGGGAAAGCTATTTATGAGAAAAGAAAGCTTCCTCTGAAATTCTCATTCCTCAAGAGATAATAGCCAAAAATATTACAGATGGCAAAGTCATTTTCTTTTCACTAAAAACTTAGTATTTTTTGACATCAGGTGAGGAACAGAGAAGACAGGATTAGAGAGAAGCATTAGCCAACTGAAAGAGAAAGCACTGAGAAGTTCTTTGTATGGGCATTTCTAGGTGAATGATATTACAGAGATGGTCCAACTAATGTGAACTTTGTAGAAAATGTTAAGTGATCCTTGAAGTAATAACAATACATCTTGATAGAGTATGTTAGGAGATACCCACTTTTTAAGTGAAATTATTTAGGAATCTATTTCCAATTTGAGATGAACACATAATTTAAAGGGGTTCACTGTAAGTTATTAGTGCTTAGAATCTTGTTTGCAGCTGATTATGGGAACTGTAGAAATTCTTCATAAACACCACATATTAAGTAACTTCTTGAAAGTAACTTCTTTTTTTTTTTAAGATTTTATTTATTTATTTGACAGACAGAGATCACAAGTAGGCAGAGAGGCAGGCAGAGAGATAGAGGAAGGGAAGCAGGCTCTCCTCTAAGCAGAGAGCCCGATGCGGGGCTCGATCCCAGGACGCTGGGATCATGACCTGAGCCGAAGGCAGAGGCTTTAACCCACTGAGCCACCCAGGTGCCCCTTGAAAGTAACTTCTTTTCTGGATGCAAAGAATATGAGTGGCTGCCTTATGGATGTGAACTTGAATGTCACCTGCAGATTTGTACCTGATACAAATTCCAAGACAAAATACACATCTTCAAAAATCCTACATTTAATTTAAGCTAAAGACAAATTCCTGGAATAAAATTTTTTTTTCATTTTATTCCTACTTTTATTTCATTATCATTAATAGGGCAAATGATATCCTAATGACTTAAAGTCATTAATATAACTCTACTTTTGTCATTTTTGAGTCTACGTATTTCAGCTGAGCCCATAGTTCTTGTTGATGTGAAAACATTCCTAATGAGATTGAAGTGAAGAGTCTGATATCTGGACTTGATCACAGTTACTTCTTAATCAAGGAACCAGTTGAAAGAATATGAATGGGTAAGCACCACAGATGGAAAAACAATTCAAAATGAATTTACTACAGATCATGATTATTAAAGTCACCTTGCTATGCACAGATTCACTCTTTATTTTCCTTTTAATTTAAGAGAGAGAGAGAGAGAGAGAGCCCAAGAGCGAGGGGCTGAGAGAGAGGGAGAGAGAGAATCTCAACCAGACTCTATGCTGAGCATTCAGCAGAGTCTGACTCAGGGCTCAATCTTACAGCTCTGAGATCATGACCAAGCAAAACCAAGAGTCAGCTGCTTAACTGACTAAGCCACCTAGGTGCCCTAAAAATTCACTCTTAAGCCAGATAATCTTTTCTTTTCATTTATTTTATTTTCTAAATTTCCCAGGGAATGGATTTCCCAAATCTATTTTTGACATGGCCCTGCAACTTCATTTACATGATACTGCACAGGATTTAAAAGTTATTTTTAAGAAAAAGAGGAGATAAGTAATTTAGAGAGTAAATATTCTTTTTCTGCAAGTTACTGAAATTATTCAATGAGTTAAAGATAACTTAAAATATAATGGGCTAAGCAGGAATGAAGGGGGAAAGGGATAAAAATGCAGATTAATTTCAAATACAACAATCCATTCATCCACACATATCAACAGTTTATCCTAAGAATTAGAGATTCAGTAGAGTTTATCAGGACAAACAAGAAAATTTCATAACTTATTAAATGTGAAAAATCATATTAACATCATTTCTGCAGTTGCTCTCAAATTTGTACCCTAGTTTCCATTGTCCCTCATCTACTTCAATCCCTCATTATGTCTGCAATATTTCTATAGCCTTCTAAGGAATTCCCTGTGTGTTTCCCTTCTGACCACCCTTCCACCATTGCCATCTAATCTTATTCTCACTTGACAGTCAAAATGTGAAATGACTTCTGCTGTCTGTAGGTTGGTTTTCAAGGTCCTGCATAGCAAGACATCTCCCAACCTTTCTTGTCATATGCTCTGCTTAGATTCTAACATCAATAATGCAGATGAGACTTAATAGAAATTATGATTCAATTAGATTTGATTAAACTGTGATTAGAAATATCTCTAAAGCATCTTGCATAATTCCTGGAAAATAGCAGGCATTAATAAATTACATCTGCTACTGCTGTTTTTGCTTTTAGTGTTATTGTTGCTTACTATCTCTGACTGGAATGCCTGCTCAGGTCTTATACTTCTTTAAAACTCCTCAATTCTAAAAATCCTCTCTTCAGCACAATATTGAAATCCTGTTTATAAGTCATATCATTCTACTTTATAGCAGTGTTAATTTTTTTCTGTCATTATCTTTCTTTTCATCATGATAATGAACTTTTAGGCAACAGAAACCATATTTCTACTTTAACATTGGAAATACTAAAATAATATTTTGTATATATCAAACACTCAGTAAATATTTGTTGAAGGTATGGCATAAGAAAAGTTGTTTGCAACATATTACAAATTTATTTTTTAAAATATGGCTATGGTTACCACATAACATATTGTTCCAAATGGGGATACTTTGAAAGTAAAAGAGGATGTTATGGGTAATTATATTATCAGGCACACACTGGAATGTATGATCATCATGAGCAAAAGAAAACTTCATGAAAACACAGCTAAATATTGCAAAGATAATCCAAATTATATTACTCTTTCCCTTTTGCCATCATGAAATCTACCCAGTTACAGACAGAAGATTGGGTATGATCAAATTTTTAAAATATGGAAGAGCACTAATAGGTGCGACTGCAATATGTATCAGGGTTTGAAGGTCCTGGATATTAGTCTGAGTTGATCAGACTACAGGTATGAAATGTGTACGAGCAGAATATTTTAAATTTGCCTTCTATGTTGAACAGTAGTGTAATGGGGCAAGTGTCCCTGGGCAGTGAAATGTGCTACCTCTGAAATATAAAACCCTTGCCTTAACTCTCTTCTCTCTTTCCAGAACGTCTCAGGCTTTAGCCACTTCAGCTGTAGCCTTCACATCTATTTGCATCTTTCTGTTTCCACCCTCCCCTCTCCTTATCTGTTAATGTTGAGTGACTGTTTTAAAAGGCTTTATTCTACCCTGTCTTCAAATCCTAAGTGAGCATGTTTTGGGGCCATCAGTGGTATTGCCCATGGAGTATGAAGGAAGGCATTTTCCAAAAAGGGGTGTGGTATTCTCTGGAAGAGGCAGCCTTGCTGTGGGTAAACCAGGAATTTAGATGAGTCAGAGAAATCACAGGGTCCACATTGGAGTCAAAGGACTCTGATAAAGTAAGGAGGAATGCTTTCTGTCTCAGCTCTGCTAGAGATAGGACCTCAAATGAGGAGGTGGCTCAGTGGGTTAAAGCCTCTGCCTTCGGCGCGGGTCATGGTCTCAAGGTCCTCGGATCGAGCCCCGCATCTGGCTCTCTGCTCAGCAGGGAGCCTGTTTCCTCCTCTCTCTCTGCCTGCCTCTCTACCTACTTGTGATTTCTGTCTGTCAAATAAATAAATAAAATTAAAAAAAAAGAAATAGCCTTCACACTCACTTGGTGAGCAGCTGATAAGTCAGCATCCAACAAGAACACGGTGACCATTATATCACATACAGTTTAATGAAGGGCTGTTAGTATTTTGTCAGGGAAACTCTGAACTGAGAGCTAGAAGACCTAGAGCCCAGGATTTAATTTAGGCAGAGTCACCAACCAACTGTCACATAACAACCCTGTGTCTTGAGTTATAAAAAACAATAACAATCATTGAGTACATTATAATAGTGAGAGTAGATGTAGAATCACTTGTTAAACTGTAAGTCACCTCAAAAATCCTGTCCTCTACTGGTAAAGTAGGGCACTTTATTCCCTATATGTTACTTACACTCTGAAGTCTTTGTTTCTTTTAAGCACTGTTCTGAGTGCAGTTAAGCTGTTTCTTTTCATGATCCCAATTTTTGGGCCACATTACTTCAAGACAAGTATTATTACTTAATGAAAAACAAGTAAATGGATTTTGCTTTTCAAATTAAGAAAATTAGCTTGAGATGATATGGCTTTTGACAGCAATAATGCTAGTGAGCCAAGCTCTCTAATTTGGAATGCAGATACGCTCAACTATGTAGGATTTAATTGATTCTGAAGAAAAGAGTACATTGTTTTGAAGCGCTGTGGTATCTTAATGTGTCTAATTTCATTAATAGTTTGAGGGGGAAATACTAGATTTTTGATCCAATTCAGCTCTACCAATCAGTTCTCTGTGACCTCTGGTGAGTCACTTAATATGTCTAGATCTTCATTTTAAAAATTTGCAAATCACTTGGAGTAGATACTATCTAAAATCCCTTCTAATTCTAAAACCCAGACTATTTCACAACCATTAAAATTTTGAAAGCAATTTTAAGCTGAAATGTTTTTCCCCTTTTATTAAAACTAATAAATGTGTGGTTGGGATTAATTCACCCAGTACCAAACAAATGATAGTTCAGTGACAGTAATTACAAAATGAAGTTGTCAAAATGAAAGAGTGACTTTTTGGAAAAGAGTATTAAAGTGCAATTGACTTTGAAATAACCCGTCTCTGCATGGCTCACAAATTCTATCCAAAACAACATTTTGAGACTGTTTGCTTAGTATGCAAATTAAAATCATCATTAAAAGATCAGTGGCCATGTGGTGGCTCTATGATTAATGATTTCCATAGCCAAAGGGAGAGATCTGAGTTAATTAGCTTGCCTGATCTCTTGCCCCCTTTGCCTCCTAGGACAGAGCTGGGTGCAGAGGTGTTTCCTTATGGGAGAGAAAGGGATCCTCAGTCATGGATGCAAGCTCTTCAACTGACCTCCACAGTCTTAGCCACTTTATTACCCCTCCTTTTTAGCTGAAGGAAGGTCATTCCTTGGAAGACAAAGTGATGATGATTCTGGTGAGAAACAGTGTTATAAGGTGACTGTATCTTATCCCTGATGGAAATCAAAGTACTAAATTGCATAAATAAAAATAGCAAGCAGAAATTTTTTAAAAAATGCAAATTCCAATATTTAAAAAAGGACAAAGTCCATATACTTTTCTTTTTGCATATTACCCTCTCTGCTTTTGCCTCATTTTTCCTACCTTTACCATAGACATCTCAGTGTAGTAGAAAAAGCAGTCTCTTGGTTTTCTCATAACTGTTTTTTATAACCTTGGCAAGTGAGAAACTCTCTGGCACTGTTTTGTTGTATGCAAAAGTGTTTCTAACTTTAGCAACTTTTCAACTCAGTGACTCCATAACTCCCTTTATTTAAAAAAAAAAAAAAGACTATTCATGAAATCTGAAGGTCAGGAAAGTCATAGGTCAGAAAGTAGTCAGGCAAAAAGGATTTAAGAAGACAAAGAAAGCAAGGACGGTTGGGGGTTTGAGGTCCCAGTCAAGTGGTCTGTGACCAACTAGGTCAGCAAGAACTAGAATTGCTAGAAATGCCTGGGCTGTTTTCACTTTCACCTGGCCACTGTTGTTTCTACCCTGGACGCTTGTATCACTCAAATAAGTCAGTCCTGGAAGTTTTAACCCAGTCTTATATTACTCCAATCATCTTCTTCACTTCTACTCTATGACTGCCAAGTTCTGATGGTAAAAATCATGCAAACACTCAAACTGATATCACCAAAGTCCTGTGCTCTCAGCCCTTCATCAGTCACCCAAAACCCCACTCTACCTTCTCTCTCTCACTCCTCTGCTGAACAGAAAACTTTTTCAACCTGACAGAAAACAATAGATTCTTTTAACCAAGACCTCTTCAGTGTTTCCCTATTGATTAACTTTCCTCCCAGCATACATTTGGTTGTTTTACCTTCTTAAAAAGTAGTTGTATGTTCTCTTATGGTTGCTTACCTATGAATTCCCTCCTTTCATGGTCAAGCTCCTAAGAAAGAGTTTGTTGTTCTTTCTTCCTCACCTTATATATTTTTTCAACCTGTTCTTTCTGGGTTTGAGTTCCCTCAAAAGCAGACTCTGAGACAAGGATGCAAGTGCAAATAGATTCTCTGGAAGGTGATTGCAGACAACACATTAGGGGTAGAAGAAAGCAAGATGTGGAAGAGAAGAATGCTGATCCACAGTGTGTATTCACTCCCTTGTAGGCTGGTTGTCCTCAAATCTGTATCTCTAGGTCATGTCCCAAATTATACAAGTCTTTATTTCTAAATCTACTAAATGCCCCTAATCAAATATCTGTGGCATCTCAAACCCAACATCTACAAATACTGGTGTCAGGATTCAAAGATCCTCCTACTTACTACGTGTGTAGCACTGAGCAAGTTATTTAACCTCCAGAGGTAATTTTCAGATCACCTCTCTATAAAAATAGGGCCAAAAATAGTATATCAATACTGATACAATAATGTAAAAGAAGTGTTTTGAGAATTAAATGAGGTTGTTTATGTTTAGCAGGAAGCACAGTACCTGGTATATAAGAAGTGATCAGTAACATTAACTTCCCTTTTTGATTTAATAAAGACTTTCTCCACAAACTGATTTCTTATTATAAATTCCCCATCTTTGTTAATGGCATTGTCATCTACCTACTTAAATCATAAATTTCCAGTCATCCCAGAATCTTTTACCACTCTGAACATCAGGCACCATAGTCTGCCAAATCCACCTCCCACATACTTCTTAAATTTGTCATTTCCTCTTTATCCTTCTCCCTCTGCCTTATTGCCATGCCTTGTCACTTCTTACTTAGACTAAGATTCCTTAGGGGAGTCTTCCTGCCCACAGAGCCTAGCATAGTATCTGACACAAAATAATCATTTAATAAATGTTTGAATGAATATATATCATCAAATCATCTCTATTATAATAAATGGTACCACACTCCCCTATGCTTAGGAATCTTCCTTGATCCATTTTATTTCTCACAGCACACATTTAATTCATGGTAACCCTTTTGTCTCTGCTTTCAAAATATACCCAGAGTCCCAGCATTTCTCAGTATCTCCCCTAATACATTCCTGGCTTAAGACCAGACTTATCTGTCTACTCAGGCTTTCCTCTTCTTACCTTTCTCTATGTCTGCATAGAAACATGGACACTGGGGTGATCAAAGCATAACTTGAATCTTACCATGCCTCTGCTTAATAATTTTCTGTGGCTTCTTAATAAATTCTTTAGTATCATCTACAAGGACTCCAAAAATCCCTCATTGACTTCTTCCACTTTGTCTGTTCTTGTCTCTTCATTTATGTTATTTTTTACTATGGCCTTTGTTCTGCACCTGAAGCATACCAAACCTGCACCTTTTTCAGTGTTATTTTCTACGTGGACCAACCACTCTTCCCTGGGTCTTCACATAGCTGCATCTTTTTCATCATTCAAGTCTCAATTCTCCACCCTTGGCACTGTCTTATTTATATCTTCACATCTTATTGTCTATCTCTGCATCCCCACTCCTAGAATGTAAGCTACATGAGGCAAGATTTATATCTGTTATTGTTGTCTCCCAGGACTTGGCATAATGCCTGGCACATAACAGGAGCTCAATAAATACCTGTCAACAAAAATACTTACTCTGTTCAAAACTAGGCTTTTGTAGTACACTAAATGGTAAAACAAAACAAAACAAAACACGAGGTTAGCAGATATCAACAGGAACACCAACACCACCAATAGCACTAACAAGAATTTAAATACATATAAATAAGGATGAGAAAGAAATTAGAAAAATTAGAAATAGTTAATAGTTAGGATGGTAAGATTGTGTGTTTCCTGTTGAAAAATTCTTTAATTATCTTTAATTTAGAAGCAGTAAATGAAAATTATGAGTTGAGTGCTATAACACAATGTCCTGTGACACTTCCCAGAGGACATATTTTATGGCCATTGTAGTCTGAGAAGACTAACTTCTGTTACTCAAGTCATTCAGTAGACAAAGAATTATTGACATAGTATATAACGAACATTTTTCTTCTTTAGTTTATTTTCCAAAAAAAGTTTTGAAATTTTTTAATGACAGTAATGATAACATCTTAATGAAATAGATGACCTGATTTCATCTTAATGAAATAGACCATCTAAAGTTCTGGCTCACTGATGGGCCAAGTTGAAATAAGATTTATGTGTGTGCATAGAGGAGCAATTAGCAGATATCTGGGAAGATGCTTCTGGTTTGGGACCTCTGGCTGCTCATCAAATTGCAGGTGGCACAGCCACTTGTCACAGCCTTCCCATTCCACTTAACCTGGAAATACTGAACAAGTTTCTGAGGTTCTCTTGATTTCCCTTGAGAGTTCCTGAACCAAAAACAGCTCTTACGGTAAACTTGAGCTGAGAAATAAATTGGTCTGAGAACACTCCCATGATTCCCATTACCAAAGAATGCTGCTTCTTTTAATTATAGCATAGTACAGATTTCAGAGTATAATTTAGAGACAAAAAAAAGAAAGAAAACTGAGAGTATTTTTTAGAAAGGAGGGGTCAGAAGTTTTCTTGTTTTGATGATATTATTATTGAAGAGTTTCAGCAGTCAACATAAATGAGATAATTTGGTATCATAAACTACTTTTTGATTTCTACTTATGTCAATAATGGTAGTAGGATACATGAAAATCACTTACAAATTAAGAGCTCATGATTATATGGTTTAGCCAAACTAAAATAAGTAAATCTAAGTAATTCTGTCAATAGTAATACAAAATCTGAGAAGTGGTCTCATTCTCATTCCCAAAACCAGACAATGATAAATCAAAGCACTTGGAAAAATTAGCTGGTAGTTTTATATTTCTTCACCCAAAATATTAGTAAATATAAATTTTCTATTCATTTAGATTCCAGCATTGACGTTAAGAAGTATAAAGCAGTTGGCTGTGGTGGCAAAAATTGCTGGGTGATACCACCTCATCTTTCATTTTCTTGCTGGATATTCAGTAGACTATATTTCCCAGCCTCCTTTGCAGTTAGATGGGGCCATGTGAGTAAACTTTGGCCAATAGAATGAGATTAAATGTGATGTATATCCTTTTAGAACTTGTCCATAAAGCCTCTTATACATAATTTTCAAAATTGGTGAGTATTACAGAGGACATGTATTACATGGAACACTGGGTGCGGTGCTTAAAAAATGAATTTTGGAACACTGAAAATAAAATAAAATAAAATGGGGAAAAAAGGACATATGATCAAAAGATGAGGAGCGCCTGGGTGGCTCAGTGGGTTAAAGCCTCTGCCTTCAGCTCAGGTCATGATCTCAGAGTCCTGGGATCAAGCCCTGCATCCGGCTCTCTGCTCAGCAGGGAGCCTGCTTCCTCTTTTCTCCCTGGCTGCCTGTTTGCCTACTTGTAATCTCTATCTGTCAAATGAATAAATAAAATCTTTTTAAAAAAAGGTGAATGAATAAAATATATGTGGTATACACTCACTCTCTCTCTCACACACACACACACACACACACACACACACACACACAGGAATATTATGCAGGCATAAAAAGGAATGATATCATGCCATTTGCGAAAACAAATGGACCTGGCAGGTATTACACTAAGTGAAATAAGTCAGACTGAGAAAGAAAAACACCATATGACTTCACTCATATGTGGAATCTAAAAAAACAAAACAAAACAAATGAATAAACATACAAAAAGCAGAATCTGACTTATAAATACAGAGAACAGACTAATGGTTGCCACAGGGAAGGGGGTTGGAGAGATGGGCAAAATGGGCAAAGGCAATTGGGAGATACAGGCTTCCAATTGTGAAATGAGTAAGTCACAGGAATAAAAGGTGCAGCATGAGGAATATAGTCAGTGATATCATAATTGCTTCATATGGTGACAGAAGGTAGCTATACTTGTGGTGAGCATAACATAGAGAGGCATGCTATATATAGAAATGTTGAATCACTATGTTGTATACTTAAAATTAATGTAATATTGTGTGTCAACTACACTTAAATAATTTTTTTTAAAAAAGACACATGGCCAGTTATCCAAGCGATGAAAATATATATTGGTATGTCCTTTCATGACCACATGGATTGATTTCTTTAGATATTTACTAACTAAAGGAAGATAATGTATCAGAAAGAAGTTTTCTCCAGAAATATGATTATAGATTATAGTATAAGGTTTTGCTTTTCAATCATATGCTTTTCCTTTTTAAACTAGAAACATGAAGGGGCGCCTGGATGGCTCAGTGGGTTAAGCCACTGCCTTCGGCTCAGGTCATGATCTCAGGGTCCTGGGATCGAGTTCTGCATCGGGCTCTCTGCTCGGCAGCGAGCCTGCTTCCCTCTCTTTCTCTCTGCCTGCCTCTCTGTCTGCTTGTGATCTCTCTCTGTCAAATAAATAAATAAAATCTTTAAAAAAAAAATAAACTAGAAACATGTTTGCTATTGGTACCAAATCAAGATTCTCTTATTAAGGAGTTAATCAGTCATGCTTCTGAAACCTTAGAAGATGCAGATGAGAAATCAAGCTGTTTTCTGGTTTACAAATTGTAGAATATGGAAATAAATTCCAAGGTGTTGACTCATGCGTGCAGTTTTATCACTCTATTAGTACTCAGTTTGTGTATGTGAATATTTATGAAACCTTAGAGGTTTGCAGATAACATGAATAAGAATTCTTGGTAAGGAAAGGCAGAAGTCTTAGTGAAAGTTTGAAGAAGGAGCAAACTCTTAAATTTAATAAACAACCAGTGGTAGGTATTAAGGAGGGCACGTATTGCATGGAGCACTGGGTGTGGTGCATAAACACTGAAAAAAATATAAAATTAAAAAAATTAATAAACAACTTTCCTAAGGAACAGAGATATATTTTTATAACTGCCATCAGATTCCAGACAGTAGCTGGTTCATCATTACCTATTCTTTCTATCCAGTTTAATCCAGCCATACATATGCCAACAGAGCATTGTTTTTTGAGTGTTCCTAACCTTCACATGATGGAGCTGGACATTTAAGAGCCCTCAGTAATAAATTACTAGTTGGCACTAGCTTCCAGTTGCCTCTCATGGCAATTACATTTTTGCCTTTAAAGCTCTTCACCAATTCTCATCCAAATAGTGTTTTTTTTCTTTATCCTACTTTATTCCTTCTCTCAGTCCTACCTTTTCTTACCCACCTCCCAAAAAAGATACTATTTATGAAGTCTTTGCCATTTTGTCCTAGCCAGTTCTGCCTGCGCCCTCTCCTTGTTCTGTTTCCTCAATCAAAACTTAACTTGGTGGAAGGAGCACTGGACTGGAGTTAGGTGACCTCAAAACTTTATTGCTGGCTATCACAGTTAGATACTGATTTCCTCAGAGAAAATGCTGACCACATACACTTCAGTCAAACTAACTGGACTGCTTTCCTCTTTCACCTTAAAGTATTCCTTTTCGGGCTACCTAAGCCTAATCTTCCTCTCTTTACCTTCTTTGTTCTCTCTCTCTCTCTTTCTCTCTCTCTCTCACACACACACACACTCACACACACACACAGGTGTGTGCACATGCACACACACTTAGCATCCATATTTAAATTTCGCACACACTGTGGCTCAGTGGGTTGGGCCGCTGCCTTCGGCTCAGGTCATGATCCCGGGGTCCTGGGATCGAGCCCCGCATCGGGCTCTCCGCTCGGCGGGAGCCTGCTTCCCTCTCTCTCTGCCTGCTTGTGATCTCTCTCTGTCAAATAAATAAAAAATCTTTAAAAAAAAAAAAAAAAAAAAGATTTAGTTTATCGTTTTTTTAATTTTAAAAAGATTTTGTTTTTTATTTTGTATTATAAGTAGTTTCATCTTCTTATAATAGTCATGCGTCATGATAACAACTACTACTATATTTAGTGAGTGCCTACTTATGTCAAGCATTGTAGTAAGTACTGTACATGTTATACTTCCATTAAACTTTATGAAAACATTCTTCAGAGTATTTCAAAGTAATCTCAAATTTAAGTGGAGAAAACAGATTTAGGGGTTAATTTTCACTCAAGGACCCACAGCTACTACAAAGGAGGATTGAAGCTCAAATGTGTCTGCTTTGAAAGCCTGCTTTCTTTCTTCTATGTAGTATATTGTCACAAAGAGCTATGCCTTTGGACCCATATGATACTGTGTTTAAATCTTAGCCCTGCCATTTACAGACAGAATAACCTTATGTAACTTGATTAATCTCTCCAAACCCCAATTTCCTCATTTGTAAAAATGGAGAATTTTTACAAAAAACAAACAAACCAAAACCAAAACAAAACAAAACAAAAAACAAACCTTTCTGGGAAACAAAGGGGAGAGCAGATATAAAGTGTTTTAGCTGCCAGTATTATTAATCTCATAACCTGTACTTGGCAAATTCCACTTATTTTTTAAAACCTAGTTCAGATGTCACCTGCTAAATTGGCACCTTCTCCAACTCTGCCATGCAGAATTGTTTTCTCCTAAGTTCCCATAGGATTTTAGTTGGCTGGTCCTCCAAAGCAGACTGGATTTGAGTTAAACAGTCTTTTGAGAGGTTCAAGAGGCATGTACAAATAAGGAAGGAAGCAATCAGGGAAGGAAGGCAGCCTTTAGGAGGTATGTTATTAAGTCAACTATTGTGGGTAACTGATAATTACTATCCCATTGGGAAACTCTGGAAAACTGCAAAATTTCCAGGAAGGTGGGATCTGGGTATTTTTATTCCTACACTGATTAGTCTATTGGTTACAAGCTACCCCTGTACCAGTATAGGCATTTTTGGTTTCTGAGGGCAGCCTACCAACAAAGATATCAGTGCTGCCTTTGAAAGTCAGGCTGATGCATAGTAAGAGGATCTGAGAGAATAGGAGTGGAACACTGAGAGTGTCTGCTATATACATCTTAAATTATTTTTCATTAATTAAATGTATTACATAATTATTTGTGGATTCATGCATCTGACCTTGTTCTTTATCAATCTCCTTTCACCTTAGATTTTCTTGCACAATGACTACCATGCAGTGAGCAACCAATAAATGATTAAAGAAGGAAGGGGAGGGAAAAGAATTTTAAAAAGAAAGAAAAAGAAGGAAAGGGAGAGAAAGGAGAGGAAGAGAAATGCATGGAAGGGAGTAGAGGGAAGGGAAAGATAAGGATGAATCCTATATCATTATTTGGAATGGAGAAGTCTCCCTTCTTTTTACTTCTTACGGCAACAACAAATAAAATGTATAAAGCTGCTAAAGAAATAAAGAATTCCCAGGATGACATACATAAAGCCGTCTAAATATGAATTTAAGTATTCAGTATGAGAATAAATTGTTGAATCAGAGTTACAGTCTTTTACTTTTCCTTTGCCCAATCAAAAACCAAAAAGTTGCTATAAAGCTGGTAAGGAACCCTGACCTTTAGCATATGTAGCTTGAGAAAAGATTCTAAAAATGATAAATGAGGATTTTTTTTTCTCTCTGTACTAGGTAATGAGTTTTATAATGGAAACACAATTGCAAGTTACATAATCAAGTAGGTCAGAGCTATTGATCTGCCCAGTGATAAGACTTCCTGAGTGAATTGCATTATTCCAAAAGGATGGCTTGAAAGCTAATAATGGCAAAAAGTGTCACCTGAATTCTATACCTCCAAAAGCATTAGGTTCATTGCTCTGTAGATCAAAAATGTTAGGCTAAAGAAGCTTTGTGAACCAATGTAAAATGTGAACACAGCACTAGGAAGCAGGCATGGCACTACCTCTGACTAGCTTATATGGCTTTGGAGTTACCACAAAAATTCCTTGGGTTCCAATTTCATCATTTGTAATATCAGGACATTGGACTTAGTCAGAAATTGGAAATCCAGATGTTGACACCTCCTGAATGAATGATAAGGATGAGGGTGAACAGAAGAGCACATATCCCATCTAATGAGGCAGTCATTACTCAGATCCAACCAATGGTTTTTTGGCTGAAATTTCATTCTTAGCCTGTGAAATCTCCCAACATTTCCTAAGAACCAAAAGATGACATTTACGTGAATTCTCCAGATCTTAATGTATTGGTACAATTCTGAGAGACACAATGCAGGCCAAAGGAAGCTTATCAGCTATGGGCAGAATATAGCCCACAGGTTATTACAAACTTCTGGGCTGGATGATTCTCAAATGTCCTTTCAGTTATTCACCTTTTGAAAATGATGTATGGAGGCATAGTTGTGCTTCTAAGACTGAAACACCTGTGCCTAGTGCTGCTCCTGTTCCTACACCTGCTTTCTTGCCTGAAGGGATTTATGTACCTTGGCTGAGGTCCAGGGCAGTTACCAGTAATCTTCCTCAGCTAGGAAATTCTTCTGCAGCTTTAGCACTCTTTCCTGATTACCTGGCTATATGTCCTAAAATCTAAAAATTGACGGAAATAATCATCCCAATTTTGGATAAACTTCTATTACTTATCATAATGTTGGTTACCTTAAAGATTGGGCAAGTCCCTGTATTCTTGTGCACTCTGGAACTTTGTTGAAGTCCCCCCTAACACCTTTGTACCCTCCTTGATCTTTCATTAGGACTGAAGAGATTGACATATTTGAAGCTCAGGTTACACCATCAATCCTAGAGGATGCCATTAAAAGTCATTTCAAGTGAATGGTAGAAAGCACAATCTAGGACATAGGAGAATGATTCAGGGAGGAGAGTAATAGAAAATACAAAAATAATGGATGGAGCAAGTTGTCAGAATGGGGTGACAAAGGAGGGGATGGGGCCACAGTTGAAGGGATGCCTTGAAACAGAATCTCTTCCTCTGAGATGGATGGGAAAATAAGAGCTTGTAAAGCCAAATTGTTGAGAAGGAGAGAGAAGATTATATAGCCTGTTGCTTTCAATCTTTCCTGTAAAGTAGGAGCTGAGGTTTTATTTAGAAATTTAATACCAGTTAGCTAATCTTTGAGGAGGGAGGAAAAAAAAAATCGAGAAAAAGGTTTTTTTTTAAAAAATGTCATAAGTAGACAAATGTAGATTATTTTTAAAAATACCAAGTAGATTTAAGATTTAATACATTTGAGGCAGCAAGAACCCACTGTGGAACAAAATGAACCTGCTTATTGCCTTTCTATAGGAAGGTAATTAGTAGCTTTAGGATAATTGAAGAATGAAAAAGAACCTAGGGTGGGAGAAGGGAAAATTTTGTTTTGAAGAACTGGAATATAGAGTTATTCTGAGGCATGCCAAGTTTCAGGATGTGGTCATGCCTGTGGGTGGCTTAAATGGAGTAGAGAAGCAGACTATATGTATTCAGAAGGTCGTCAAACTGTGACGCTGGTAGGGGAAGATGTTAAAATTACTAAGAAATGTAGCTGTAGAGGACACTGGAGACAAATGCTATTTGAAGAAGATAGGGGAGTATTCTGGAGGTAGAGCTTTGTCTGTGGATGGTCATAGGGAGCAAGGAGCTTACTATTCATATTCTGAGAATTTTGACAAATGGTATAAGGTGTTGCTTCCAGAAGAGAGTATTATCAGGGAAAAGGAATTGTCGGCGAAGCATCACCATCTCATTTTTGGTGAGAAGATAAAAAGAGTGACTCAGTAATGTTTTCTGGCAATGGGGGAAGGGTTTCAATGGAAAGAGAGCAGAGGCTCATGGGAGTGATAATAGGGGAGGAACAGAACAAAGCTATAAACAAATGAGAAGAAAACTGCAAGGAGTAGCTTTGAAATCACAGATCTGGGTTTGAATCAGCTTTGCCACTTACTGCTGTAGGAGTTGATCCAATGTTAGATGCTCACTTTAAGAAAAATAACATGAGGAGTGACACTGGAAAGAGGGCAGACTCCTCTCAAAAATCCCCACAATTTTATAACTACTCACTGATGAAAATAGCTCTGGTGAACAATTGCAAAGCTGTGGCAACCCAGTGGAACACAAAAAATTCAAGATAACTGCCTAGAAAAGTATGAGAAGCCTTTTACCTACATCACCCATCCCACAGGCTGGCACAGCTTGGGGCCAAGAGGGATTCCCCTTATCACAAATATCTCCAATAGGGGAAAAGGAGACCAGAAGAACTTCAACAGCCTTCACCACTGAGGGCCCCAAAAGCTCTCACCACCACCAAGGGCACCTGCAACTTTCACTACCAAGGACTTCAGCTGACAGAGCTGCCCACAGTCTATGCCACTGTGTGCTCCCTAAGCAGGAGCTGCTCCTCATCCCCCTCAGGGCCAGACATACCACACCCTTCCCTTTCTCATCGTACTTCCCCCAAGTCCTGGTGCCACAGCGTGGGTATCCATGCCCCCAGACACTGGTACTGCTGCTGCCGTGCACGTACCTATGCTCCTGGCCTTGACACCAAGGGGGATCCCCTCAGGCATGACTGGTTCACAGGGTGGGATGGGGAGGAGAAGAGACCAGGAAGATCCCAGTAGCCACCACTGAACATCTGCAGTACAACTGAAGTTAACATGGTATCAACTTAAAATAGAAAGTCGCAACTACTGTAAAATAATTTATGCAAGCCATGAATGAACCATCAGGAAAAACCTATAATAGAGACAAAAAAAAGACAAAAGAACCAAAGCAAATCACCATAAAAAATTTTCAAATAATAAAGAAAGATAGCAAAAGAAGATGAAAGGAACAAAATGCAACCTAAGCAGCATTAGCTTTATGGAAAATCGACAGCAGACTGGTTGTATGACCTCATGCTATATACCTCACTTCTCTAGCAACCATTTCTTCAGTGCACAGGCTTATAAGGCAGATGAAAGAATGGAAATAAAATGTCAGTGCCTAGTGTACAATGAATAATAAATGGCAAATGAAAAATAATTATTACACTTCGTAAATCAGTGACATTTTATGTATTTGATTATAGTAGGTGCCATCCAAACTCTTAGAGGCTGTAAACGTTTTTTGTTTTTGTGGTTTTCTTTTTAAGACAGGGTAGGCCACTTGAGTACTTTTTACCATCCCCTTGAGCTGAGAACTCCTTGGAATTATTATAATGGAGAGCTTGGAATCAGAAAGGATGGGAATGGGGTGGGGCAGTTTTAAAGCAAAGGCATGATAGCTTAAGTCCAAAAGGAAATCTCCGTAAGGATTGGTTCCCTTTCCTTTTACCTTGTTAGCTGTGACTGGTACATGGGCTCATATAGGAACATGCATTATATGTTTATACATTCCTGATAGAAGGCCAGGAATAATTAAACAAGCACACACACTTTTTGAGCCGCTTTTGTGTGCCAGGCTGAAATGGACAGGTGCTTATACCTTCATGTTGTTCAATCACTGGTTGCCAACCTCTCAAATACTAAGGCCCTGGCTCCCTGAAGTTGAGGCAAACTCTGAAGAAGCCAATGAAGAGGGGCTGTCTGCTATCCTCTGCCTCCTTGCACCTGGGCAGAAATGTATTTTTTTTTAAAGATTTTTTATTCATTTATTGGACAGAGAGAGATCACAAGTAGGCAGAGAGGCAGGCAGAGAGAGTGAGAGGGAAGCAGGCTCCCCGCCGAGCAGAGAGCCCGATGCGGGACTCGATCCCAGGACCCTGAGATCATGACCTGAGCTGAAGACAGCGGCTTAAACCACTGAGCCACCCAGGCGCCCCCAGAAATGTATTTCTTGAGGAAGGATGGCCAGCACATTTCTGTGTCTACCACAGTCCATTTGTATACTCCCTCCATCTCCTCCTCCACTTGTTTTGGCAGCATATCCTCTGGTATTCTGGTGGACTTCTTTTCCTAAAAGAAACTTAGAAAAGAGAGGTTAGTAGGATAGGTTATAGCTGCCACAGGTAACGTTGGTCTCAGGAAAACAACTGGTGCTTCTTATCTCACTCCTCCACTCAGCTTTCCAGAGTCCCCTCGTCCTTAGCTACCAGATCTGCTCTTCACCACAGCTGCCTGGTAGCACAACCCAGACCCAGTGCACGGAGGCTGTCAGCTGACCACATTCTCCACATTTACAGCAAGTCCTTCTTTGAAGGCAGAGCTGAGCAGTGCATTTCCATGTCTGCCATAAAACAGTGGTATTAAGCACCTTCCACAAAAAGATAAGAAAAATATAATTTATGTTGGAATAGTAATTTGTCTATTATCTGGTATTCATACATTTATTTTTAAGTAAAGCAAGTAATAATGTTTCTGGTTCAAAATTTTAGATTTCTCTTTAAAACCAGACATCTCTGGATTACTAGATAGAACAGAACAGGAGGAAATGACTGTCTGGCTCTCAAATAAGTATGAGTTTTTATTTAGCAGGTGATTTTACATAAAGAAAGGTGTCTTTCTTCATTCCTTAAAAAAGAGGCATAAATCCCATAAGCAAAATAGTCTTGTCTAGATGTTTAGGAGTCAGTTATTTTTCTGATAATAAAAACTTCAAAGTGAAACAAAATCCTGGTAAAATTGAGTGAATGCTAGGTATGTGGCAAATCAGAATAATGAGAAGACAACTTGCCAGAGAGGACTGTTAAAAAATCTCCAAGTCATAGGAGCCATTCTCAAGATGAGGAAGGAATGAGAAATGAGTTCATTCTTCAATATATGGACATCAGTGGCAGAAATGAATAGACTCTTAAGAGAGGCTAATGCACAACTTAAGTCCCTGGAAGGGGGCTCTGCTCTACACAAGCCACCCAATAGGTTCAACTCAACGAGGGCACAGAGGTTTCTTGCCCAAGTAATAGTATTCTTTTGTCCATGCCCAAGTATGGAACGTAATGGGGGCTAGAGTCCTATGTATAAGTCAGTAGGACTGAGCTATAAATACTATGGAAAAATGTGGGCATATATCCATGTGTATATATACTTTGTATGTATATATATATATATGTGTGTACACACACACATGCACATATATACTCTTGTGTATATATATATACATATATACGCATACACACACACACATATGTATAAACTTGGCAGATAAAATTCCAGTATGATTCACGAGATGACACAGATGCAAACATATATATATATATATATATATATAAATTTGCATGTTGGCAAATGAACAAATTTATCAGTTGACCAAATGAGTCTTACCTAAGTGTTGAAAACAAATTAACTTTTAAAAACTGCAGTGTTAAACCCCTTTGGTAGAGGATTATTATATTAAGCTCTTTAAGGTCAGGGACCTTGTTGAAACTCCTAGAGGGGTACTTGGCATATAGAAATTACTCAAAAATGTTTGTTGAATGAAGGATAGGTGGATGATGAATGATTATTTGATTGACTACAAGCAGAATAAGGGAAAGAGTTAATCCTTAGGAGCTGTGGTACACTTGTGATTTACTTCACCTACCTCAAATCAATGCCAATGATTATAATCACAGGGATTGTTAGAAATGCAATAGACTTTAGGAATTATGTAATTAAATCCTCTTATTTTACCCATGAGAAGAGTTAAACTTAGAGGAGGGAAATGACTCACATAAGATCTCTCAACTAATTTGTAATATGACCTGTTTTAGACCACAGGAATTCTGGCTTTGAATTCATAGTGCTGCCAAATAGTTATCAAGAGATCTTAAACTGGTTCATCTGTTTCACACCGTGTGTGAGAGTGTATGTGTGTGTATGTGCGTGCACGCGCAGTATTTCTGATGCCATTTTCAGATTTCTTATTATTTTCTCCTCACAACACCATTTGCCCACGGATAGTCAACTCAATATGCATAGGTGTGTGAACCACCTCTCCCTTACCTTCCTTCCGTTACCAGTTCCATTTCTCTTTGAATAGTTTGTTTTCATGGATATTTTGGATTTAACCTCATTTTAGATTCCAGTAAACCTGATCCAGTTGGGGCCCTATCTCATGTGCCTATTCTGCTTGAAATCTCTATCTACGCAATGAACATTTCAGTATTCTGGTATGCAGTTACTAGATTTAAGCCGAATCATGTCATGCACTTTGCTGTTCACTTTCCATCTCAGGTGTCCTCTATAGCTAACCTTTCAATAGAGTGCCTGCCATCATCATTAAAGGGTCCACAGAGCTCTGTTACAGAGTAATAACCTTGGCAGTCTGTGCCTAGTGTCAAAGCCCTTTCCACAGCCTGTTATAGATTTGGTCCTTTCTGGAACTCAATCACTCGTAACACAGAAATTGGCCTTCAGTGACCTTTCTATTTTTAATTGCGGTCTTATTTTCCTTCTTCCATTATTTCTCTTTTCCTTAGCTTCTATAATGCCTTGTTTCAGGTCAAGCTCTGCACAGCTTCCACTTTCTTCACTTATACTCTCAATTCTCCTGACAGCTCATTCTTTTCCTTTGTCAAAGCTGCGCTTTGCAGAATATTTCCAGTCTATAATTGGGGTTTTGGTTTATGCTTAGCAAAAGTATGCATGTTATTTCTAATTAGAAAGTACTACTTTATAACTGGAAAGAAAATATTTGTTGAGCAGGAACTGCTGTAAGCATTAGGGATGGAGCACTGAACAATGTTGTCCCTGTCCTCAGTGGCACTAACATCCTCGAGGGGACAGCAGATTATAAATTAATGTACATTCAATAGAAGTGAAGTAGTGATAGTGCAATGAAGAAAAACAAAGCAAGTCAGGGAAACAGACAAGAACAGAAAGGTGAAGGTGCAATATTTTGAGTAGAGTCAGGAGAAACTCTCTAAATTGAGCAGAGGTAGGAATGAATTGAGGAAATGGACTCTGTAAAGACCTGGGGAAGTATATGCCAGGAAGAGAGGCTGAGAAATGTTGAACAGGAAGGCCACTGTGACTGAGGAATGGTGCAAGAGGGGAGTGGTAGAAAGGTGGAGATGCTGGCCAAGGCCAGACCTTATACAGCCCTAGGGAAAAATTTAAGGAAGCCACTGGAGAAGAACAGAATGATATGATCTGAATTACATATTAATAGGATTCTTCCAGCTGCTGCACGGGGAACTGACTGAGAGTTGTGGGAAAACAGGAACAGGCAAGAATGGAAACAGGGAAGCCAAGTAGGTAGCTAGTGAGGTAAAATTTGAAGGATGGCAGTATAGGTTATCAGAAGTGGTCAAATTCAGGATGTATCTTCTCTAATGTGTACTCCTCTAAAGAGAGGAGTCAAGAATGAGATTAGGCTTTTGGACTGAGCAAGAGGATGGAGAGGCCATTAATAATTTGTAGAAGCCTGGAAGGCTGCATATACCTGGTTCGTGTGGTGGGCAGGGAAGAAATTCAAGAGTTCTGATTACATGTAAATTTGAGATGCTAGGCTTGGAAAATTCAAAAGAATGGAAAGACACTTAAAGAATCTCAAAACAAAAACAAACCAAGTAAACAAATAAAAAAAAGAATCTCAAATGACTATTGTTAGGGTCCATAATCCAAGGAGTGAAACTGATACAAAGCGAAGGTCAAGCAAAGCTTTATTTCGTGCCAAGCATCGAGAATCAGACTGACTGGTCAGGGCCATCTCTTACAAAGAGGCTACCCCTCCCAGCCTCACAGACTAACTTTTATAGAGGTGGCTGAGCCTGGCTATACACAGGTGGCCAATGAGATTGCAATACACAGAGAAAACTGCATAGTCATGTTAGGTCAGCAACACACAGAGAAAACTGCACAGTCATGCTAGGTCACACATGGGTGGCCAATTGAATTTCAATTTACTCTAATAGATATATGCGTGCCCCACTGATTGGATGTCTCCACCTGGCCTGACCCACCCTTGTATCTGGACTTTGCAAGTAAGTTCCTCTGGGAGGGGCAGGGTCAATCTAAGTTCACTGCATAAACACAAAATGGCTCCCTCTGGCTAAATAGGCCCTTACACCTATTAGCATTATAGTTTTTTCTTTCTGAATATATGCACTTCGTATGATTGATTTAGCTTTGAATCTACCTTATTTCAGAAGAATTGTGTTCTTTGAACTCATGTATGACACTATATTAGATGATGTTTTGATGTGTAGAGGGAATTCTCTGAAAAGCTTCACTGTATGCAAACTGAAAGTTTCTGTGCAGGTTTTAGGTATACAGGGCTGAGAAGGCACCAAGAAAGTCCAGGCCTTAATTTTAAAAAGTGGCTAGTCTTCTCCCAGTGTAAATGCAATGTGGCAAGACTAGTAGTGATGGATAGATATATAAACCTCTCTCCATTTCCTTAGTTATTCCTGTTTAGTATTAACAAGAAAAAGAACAGAATGAGATCATAAGAAGTTCTGTGTCATTTTAAGGAGAAGGTGGTTTTTAAAAGCATAGAAGCTAGCTATAGTGGTTTGCAGTGGAAACATCCTGGACCCAGAGTGAAGAGACCTGCCTTCTAGTTCTGGCACACTGTCACTTTACTATTGCATGGCCATCAGTCACATGATTGCTCTGGCATTCAGTGTCTACACTTTTGAAGTTGGGTTTACACTATTTTGCTTATATAGCTTGTAGGACTGTTTTGAGGATTCAACAATAATATGTATTATGTATATGTGTGAATAATATAATATATATGAAAATACTTTTAGGCAAATGAAAAAAATATATATATATGCTATAGTTTCATTTGCCTAAAAGTATTTTCATATATATTATATATATATATATAGCTATATATATAGTCACATATATATATATGGCCTATGGGTTATATAAGAATCACATTTTTTTATTATATTGTATCATACAAGTATGCTAATGGTGGAATTACATATATAAAAGTTTTCTTAAGAGTAAGAGCTGTATACTCACACATTAGTGGGAATTAAAGCTATAATTTTCATATATATTTAATATCACAATACAGATAATTATAATTAGAATAAAATGACCTGTGATATACCTTATCTAGTATGATTGGCTGACACAAGTAAACATGACAACAATTAATGAGCCTCTATTAGAAGAACATGTGGGTTAAAAAAAAAAAAAGGCTCAGTGGGTGATTTAATCTGAGCTACCAACCAATAGATTTTCTGGATACCCCTGTTAATTTTTCTGTGAGATATCTGCATAAATACAAATTATATAATTACTGTTCAAGATAAATTGAAATAATCTTTGAGCACATGTTTGTATATCTGATATGCCTCTTTATTTTATTTATATAACTTCATATATATTCTATCTTGAATTACAAATATCTATGAAGAACTATAGAAAGAGATATGCCTTATGGATAAAATTGAACTGAACAGAGATTCAAGGGCAATGCTGATTTATATGCCTAAAGAACTTTTTCTTAAAATTATTCATTTTATTTCATAACCTCACAAAAGGTAATATAGAACCTTTCTATAGTGAATGCTGAGTAAGGCATGAAGATACACTTGTTATTTAATAAAGTGTAATAGGTTTTTTAAAAATTATATATACCTATATCAACAAGTACATTGGAAAAAACATGAAAATTATTTCACTTGTTTGTCTAGATAATGCCTTATTCCAGAAAAACCTGGGACTAAACCTAACCAAAGAGGTAAAGGACCTGTACTCGAGGAACTACAGAACACTCATGAAAGAAATTGAAGAAGACACAAAAAGATGGAAGACCATTCCATGCTCTTGGATTGGAAGAATAAACATTGTTAAAATGTCTATACTGCCTAGAGCAATCTATACTTTTAACGCCATTCCGATCAAAATTCCACCAGTATTTTTCAAAGAGCTGGAGCAAATAATCCTAAAATGTGTATAGAATCAGAAGAGACCCCGAATTGCTAAGGAAATGTTGAAAAACAAAAACAAAACTGGCGGCATCACGTTACCCGATTTCAAGCTTTACTACAAAGCTATGATCACCAAGACAGCGTGGTACTGGCATAAAAACAGACACATTGACCAGTGGAAGAGTGGAGAGCCCAGATATGGACCCTCAACTCTATGGTCAAATAATCTTTGACAAAACAGGAAAAAATATACAATGGAAAAAAGACAGTCTCTTCAATAAATGGTGCTGGGAAAACTGGACAGCGATATGTAGAATGAAACTCGACCATTCTCTTACACCGTACACAAAGATAAACTCGAAATGGATAAAAGACCTCAACGTGAGACAGGAATCCATCAGAATCCTAGAGGAGAACATAGGCAGTAACCTCTTTGATATCAGCCACAGCAACTTCTTTCAAGATATGTCTCCAAAGGCAAAGGAAACAAAAGCGAAAATGAACTTTTGGGACTTCATCAAGATCAAAACCTTCTGCACAGCAAAGGAAACAGTCAACAAAACAAAGAGGCAACCCACGGAATGGGAGAAGATATTTGCAAATGCCTTATTCCAGAAAAGTACTTGAAAATTTTTATGAAACAATGTCAGTAAAAATGATATGGTCAAGGAAAAAAATGAAGGTAGGAAAAGAATATGAAACTGGGAGACCACATTACTAAAAAAAACACTAATGCCAAAATACCTTACTAGGGATTTGATTAGTTCTGAGCTTCCTGGAAGGCCCAGCACAAAAGGAAGCATGAGTTATGAGTCACAGAGTCAATTTTATGAAAGCAAATCAATTTGCTTTATTTTTTATAAATTTTTTAAAGATTTATTTATGAGAGAGAAAGAATGTGTATGTGCATAGGAGAGGCAGATTTCCAAGCAGATTTCCCACTGAGCATGGAGCCCCATGTGGGGCTTGATCCCATGATCCCATGAAATCATGAGATCATGACCTCAGCAGAAACCAAGAGTCAATCACTCAACCAACTGAGCCACCCAGGCATCCCAAAGCAATCTGCTTTAATGTGGGGATTTTTGTTGTTACTGTGTTTTGTTTTCCCCAAAAGAAACACATTTGGGTAAGTACATACAACTTGAATGGTATAGGCTGACATTTCCTTTTCTCATAAAATGCTGTGGCTACCCACTTGGTTATGAGTTTTGAAATTTAGAATCAACCTGTACAATCCACTGTTGCCACAGAGATCACCTGCGCCTTAGTAGACATTTTAAAAAGCAATCTAATTTGGCAAAGTAGGTAATGACCTGGAAATTTATGATGAACAAACCACAGGGAAGTAGGAGAGGCTTACAACGGAAAGGGTATCAAGCTAAAATCTGAAACTATGGTTTTATATTTGATACCATTGCTTATTATTAGTTTTATTACCAAGAAAAGGGGAGGAAATTCTTAGCCTGAACTTTTTCATCAGAAAATTTCTGATTTTCAGAGATGACATTTACTCTACCTTTCTGAGAATCTGAGCTTATAATTATACTCTGGAATTGGATAAACAAGGTAGGTTGTCTTGAAAAAGGAAAATAATATTCAAG
This sequence comes from Meles meles, assembly GCF_922984935.1. Taxonomy (NCBI): domain Eukaryota; kingdom Metazoa; phylum Chordata; class Mammalia; order Carnivora; family Mustelidae; genus Meles; species Meles meles. Next base: position 58,736,727 of record NC_060069.1, read on the forward strand.
ATGATAGTGAATGCCAGAGTAACAGAAAAAAGATAACAGTGATTCATTATATGTATTAATGTATTAATTCTGTCATGTTTTAAAATACATAATTTTGGTAAAAAGATTTTAGACATAGTTCTTCTTATGTTGCAACTCTTTATTTTTGAATTTTTTGAATTTATTTTTGAATTTTTGTTCAAAGCTTTATTAACTGGGAAACTCTGATACATAGAACTGAAAAATGAAACTTTGTAAATTGTCCTATCACAAAGCTCACATACTCTCAAGTTCCCTCACCTTACCATAAAAATTTCAAAAACTGGAAAAAAATAAGAACATAGTAAGAAATGAGTTATTTTTGAAAGTGTTTTCAAGCTGTCAAATAGGTAAATGATCCAGTAGTTTGAAGATAAAATTAAAGACAACTGTTATACTTTTATATATCCATTTCTTTTTTTTATATCAGTAGGTTTATAAAATTATTTTTCTGATTATAAAAGAAATACATGTTCATTGTAAAAGAAATTGGAAAGAAGTATAAATAAGAAAATAAAAATTCATATCTACACTTCCTGGGGGGGGGGAGATTACAAATACTATCTTGGTGACTTTCCCTCTAGCACTTTTTAAATAACATAAAACACTTTTCATATTTATAATGTGTCACAAATTATGCTAAATACTTTGTATGCATTCTCTCATTTAACTCTTTTCACAACCTCATGAGTGTGTATTTATTATTATATATATGCACATATATATATACACATATACATACTAAACATGTAACGTACCATTGTACCATTTTAAATTCTTCTCTTTTTTCTTAAGATTATATTATGAGCAGCACTAAAGGTACTCTTTTGGTGCTTTGGAATCCAAATTTCTAACATTTGGGGAAGGTAGTTCCTCACACCTTTGACAGACAATGCTCAGACACCAGCAGGATGTCCAAGAATTTAACTCAATTAGACTCAGTCCTGACACTATCTACCCAGAGATGGCATTAGATTCCACAGGCTAAGTATTCCATCCTGCAAAACTGCCCTCCCCATTTCAGGAAGCCAGTCATAAGCCTAGATTGTTACTGTACTTCTGACTGACTGACTATAAATCAGAGGCTCCCATGAACCCCTCCTCAGGTTTAATTAATTTGCTAGAGCGGTTCACAGAACTCAGAGAAATGTTTTATTTACTATATCATGAATGTATTATAAAATTAAATAACTCAGGAACAGCCAGATGCAAGAGATGCACAGGGCAAGGTATGGTATATGGGAAGAACATGGAGCTTCCATGCCCTCTCCAGGTGCACCATTCTCCTCAAATCTCCTCGTATTCACCAACCCGGAAGCTTTCTGAGTTTTCATGGAGGCTGCATTACACAGCCATGATTGATAAACATCATTGGCCATGGAAAATTCGACTCAATCTCTTGCCTGTCTCTCCTCCAAGGAGATCTGGGGTTGGGGACTAGAAGCTCCAGTCTCTAATCACTTGGTTAGTTTCACTGGCAAAAAGTTCCCATTAGGCGGTTTTCCAAAGTCACCTTATAAACCTAGAAAAGACACCTTTGGGGCACCTGGGTGGCTCAGTGGGTTAAAGCCTCTGCCTTCGGCTCAGGTCATGATCTCAGGGTCCTGGGATCGAGCCCCACATTGGGCTCTCTGCTCAGAGGGAAGCCTGCTTCCTCCTCTCTCTCTGCCTGCCTCTCTGCCTACTTGTGATCTCTGTCTGTCAAATAAATAAATAAAAATCTTTAAAAAAAAAAAAAAGAAGAAGAAAGAAAAGACACCTTTATCACACTCAACACTTACAAAATACCCAGAGTTTTGGGAGCCATAAGTGAGGGACCATAAAGAAAGACCAAATATATGAGAAATTTATTTTGGTCATCTGAACGACCAAGATTTTTCTTATAAATTACAGTATCTCAGGTACCCATTACTCCATGGTACCCTCATTCTGTAGCCTGCAGGGGTAGCACTATGACCTGGTCCCAACTTCTGTCTAACTGAACAAGAATGAACTCTTTGTCAAGTAGCACCAATCTGCCAATGCTACCTGAGAAAATGGAATTGAGGAACAGAAAGAGGCAGGCAGGTAAAGATCTGTGCTGGAGCTTGAGGCCATTTTCAGCTGTAAGCACCTTAAGTTAAGAAGAGAAAGCTTGTCTGGAGAGAGAAACAAGAGAATAGAGGAGACACCAGAGATGAAAAGAAGCTAGAGAAATTGGACATTCTTGTATCCAGGGCGAGAGGGGGATAGGAAGAAAAACAGCCTAGAGGCATCTCCAGTTGCAGGAAGATCCTGCTATATTCCTTCCAAATGGAAACCCAAACTCTTCTCCATATCTTTACTTTAAACACATTTTTAATTTAAATAAGTTTCAGTTAAAAATAATGAATTAAAAAAATTAATTAATTAATTAATTAAAAAATAATAAATAAATAAATAAATTTTTAGCTTAGAGTGTCTATCCTTAGAGTACCTTGTCAGTGTATATTAGTAATGACCAGCTTGCTACATGAAAGGCATTAGCCTAAGTGTTTTTGCTCATTTCTCTCATTTAATGTCTTAATTTTCTCATCAAACCTAAAAGGTATTATTGTCTTCATTTTCATATGAGGAGACAAAGCTTAAAGCACTTAAGCAGAAAGTACTATTTAGGAATAGCAGGTTTACTGTCCTCCCCCCTAACGCACACACGCACACACACACACACACACACACACACACACACACACATTTTTTGCCTTTGTCGCTTCTTCAAACCTGACTAAAATGACAAAAGGGGAGTTTTTGAAATGCTTATATACACCATGACCAAGAGTATGAGAGCAGTAAAAGGAAGATGAACAAGTATAATTGATCTGCATAAATTCAGAAAGCTGAATGTCAACCTGGTAGTGAGAAAATTAGAAAAGCAGTTTATTTTGCCTTTTGTAACTGACCTCAAAACTCAGGGGAGACAACAAAAAGAAGGGAAGAAGCAGCAAAAAAACTGGAGAAATGGGTGATAGTGTTGAAGCAGCATTTCAAGCCCCGGACATGGACTCCTGGTCCATACATGGAGATACCTGCTTCTCCCTCTCCTTTCTTTAACCCCTCCCCAGAAATATACTAAATGTTAAGTCCAGGGAAAGGGTAAAAACGGAGGATCACTCAAATGGGAAAACTACTACATTTAAGGTAAGGGGCTATGTTATAAGCAGGGAAGTGGATACCTTGTGTATGCCAAGGCTCTCTTTACCTACTTGCCTTCCAAAATGCTAGCGGTCAGACTCTTAACCATGTGGGCAGGTGACTAGATTACTTGTCGCTTAGGAACCAGCCAAGACCCAGGTGCCTGGGTGGCTTGGTCATTAAGCATCTCCCTTCAGCTCAGGTCATGATCCCAGGGTCCTGGGATCAAGCCCTGCTAGGGCTCCCTGCTAGGGCTCCCTGCTTGGCGGGAAGCCTGCTTCTCCTGCTTCCTCTACTTATGTTCCCCCTCTCTCACTGTGTCTCTGTCTGTCAAATAAATAAAATCCTAAAAAAAAAAAAAAAAAAAAAGGAATCAGCCAAGCCCAAGAGAAAAACTGAAAAACACAGACATCAAAAATAGTCTAATGAAACAGCCCAGTCATTTCATTACACAAATGTCCTGCCAACAATTTTCACCCACCTGCACAAAGCTTCTGGTCACATTTCTATTACAAATAGTCTATGGACACCAGGTATTACACATATAAAACACAGGTGGAAATAAGACCAGCAACTTGGATGAAATGCTTTTAAAAACTCAAAATATTCTGATTGATGTGAATATTAATAATATGAGATATATCCATGAGATAATAAACCTATGAGGGAAAATAAACTCGAATGCTTTAAAGAAGTACATTCAGAGAACACAAAGAAAAGTTCTTGGATATTAATAATAGGAGAATTTAAGAAATTCATAAGAAATTTTGGAAGATAAAGTCAGAGAAATCTTGTACGGAGTAGAGCAAAAAGGTAAAGGTATAGAAAATAGAACAGAGTACAGGAAAATTAGGGGGACCAGTCCATGAATCTAGAAACAGAGAATAGAGAAAATAGAATATAGAAATAATTCAAGAACTTTCTCCAGCATCGAAGCACACAGCATTTCCAGATTGAAATGGCTCACTACATGCATGTGATAATGAATGAGAAAAGACCTACCATAAGACATAGCATTGTGACATTTCGGGACACTGACTGCAAAATAATAAAAATAATAACAAAAATATTCAAATTAAAAGTTCATGTTTCATTGAAAAGTTCACTAATTAATTGTTAGTAAATCATGATTAAGAGCATTAACTTTCCACCTGGTTTACCTGGATTCTATTCCCAGACTCAGTAGCTCTAAAACTCTGGTAAAGTTACTCCAAACTTGTGTCTCAGATTAAAATGGAGATTAAACGTATCACCTACCTCACACAATTGCTGTGAGGATTACATGAGATAATAACCATCAATATATACAGAAGTGTAACTGACACATAGTGCTGATAAAATGTTAGCCTTTGTTATTGAGTCTCTTATTTACAACTCTAGACACTAGAAGGCAATATATCAAAGCCTTCATAATTCTGAGGATATGTGATTTCTTGTTTAGTATTCCACTCCCAGCCAACTATTAGTTAAATATGAGTGAAGTTTTTTATATTTCAGACATGTGCGGTGTTAAAAAGTTTATCTTCTATGAGCATTTTCTGGGGGATCTGTGCTCTGACAAAACAAAGAAGAAAACTAAGAGAGAGGAAGACATGGAAGCCAGGAAAAAAGGAAATCTCATGCCAAAGATGGAAAGAGAATTTCTAGGCTTACGGTGAAGGGAGGCCCCAGTAAAACAGCTGAGAGTTAGCTGGTCCAGAGGTGGGAAGTCAGAAGGCACATGGGACTCTAGGAGGATGGAATTCATGCTTAATGTATATGTGTGTATCAAAAAAAAGACTTGCATAACTGGGGAAGTATTTGTGAATAAAAGAATTGCAAATACATAGGAAGCTAAGAATAAACAACAACACCCCAAAAAAGAAAAAAAAAATTAAAGGCAACTAGGAAAACCAAAACTTGCTTAGAAAAATGAAAATAATAATACCCAATATGACTCATTAAGGCTCATGTTTATGTCATAATGCTATATACAGTGATGCAGTGATGTAATCAAAATTATGATGTAATCAAAAGTATGATGTGATCAAAAGTATGATGTGATCAAAATTATGATAAAGCTCTGTTGGGAGTAAAGGGTAGAGAGTGTGTATGTGTGTGTGTGTGTGTGTGTGTGTGTGTGTGTGTGTGCTGGGAATAGAGGCAATGAAGGAGAGCTAAATTATGTTTCCATAGTAGGAAGTCAGTAGATAATGCCTTAAACTAAAGAATCAAGCTTGTTTCTTTCTTTGCCTTTAGAGTGGTGGAAGTATGGAGGCAAATACCTAAAGAATCAGTTAAAAGAGCTGAAAGCGGTGCCTCTAAGAAATAAAAATTGGAAAGTCAGTCAGAATTCTGCTGTTTTTCTGTAATAAGCCTGTACAACAATTTATTCTTAAAATTATGATCATGTGTGAATTTGATTAGAGCACAATTAAGTTAAGACATTTGTTCACGGTCATAGAACCTGAAAGTGGAAAAACGAGGATTCAACACCACTCCTCTGCATGTACAGATACTTCATTTTAAGGGGTGCATAATAAACTATTGAATGAATATTTCCTAATTTATGTAGGCAATCTCATATTATTAACCATTAATGTTTTATTCAAAATTTTCAGTATTATTATGTAACAAACACCCTTATATCTTCAAATGTTAATCTCTGACAAAATCTCTGATTATTTATTTATTTTTAAAGATTTTATTTATTTATTTGACATACAGAAATCACAAGTAGGCAGAGATACAGGCAGAGAGAGAGGAGGAAGCAGGCTTCCTGCTGAGTGGAGAGCCCCATGTAGGGCTCAATCCCAGGACCCTGGGATCATGACCTGAGCTGAAGGCAGAGGCCTTAACCCACTGAGCCACCCAGGAACCCCTGATTATTTATTTTTGATACATATCTAGAAGTTACCACTGTTTAGTAAAAACTCACTCTCAAGATCCTTCAGATGTGTATCAGTGGGCCATATGCTTGGAGGATGTTTACTAACATATATCTTGGAGGGGGGAGATAGAGGAAGTTTCCAAAGGAATTTCTACATGTTTGAAGTAGATTTACAGGATCCTGGGAGGGATCAGGCTAAGATTGCCTTTTGCCCTTGGTAAACTGTCAACATCAAAGCAGCTGAGCTCCCAGAGGAAGATCACTCTGGCTGTTTCTAAGACTTGACAATGGGTTATAAGTAATAAGGAAATATAATTTTTTTCTTTTGCCTTTCTTTCCCACATCAGTCAGTATTTACCTTTGGGATTCTTGCCATTGGTCAGGATATTTGGAAGAAAACATGTTGTCACACAAGTTATGTGATACAGACTCTGTTATACTTGGTCTTGTAGGGGACAAAGACCCTCCTCTGCCCTGTGGTCCTTCTTGCTGGACTTAGAATTAACTTACATGAGACAGATTGACAGGAGAAAATCCAGCGTAATCACATATGTACGGGGAATCTACACAGAGAAGAAATTCCAGAAACAATGAGGCCACAGGAAGTTTACTGGAGCTACAGAGAGGTGGAGGGTCTGAGGACACAGAAGGGAGGAAGCTTATTAGCAAGAAAGCAGAATGAGATGTTTAGAAAAACCAGGTTGCCCTGTTACGCAGATAGGTTCCTTAAGTAGAGAGTCTCCGTTAATAGCTCTCTTCCTGTTGCAGGCTCTGCTTTCCAACTTAAATTTAGGCAGTTATGGGGGAGGCAGACAGCTTTTCCTGCATCTGCTTAGTATTTATTACTTTTAACTCAAAATAATCTTTATGCCAAGTGGCATGTTATGGGGTGTCTCACCCTGCACCACTTCAGTCTCATAAAAATAAGTTTTAGTCTGATCTGAGGGAAATTAATGATCTAGCCTTTAGCCTTTCATATTACATGTGGTTGTGTATTTTAAGACTATCTTAAATTTACACAGTGCTTTTCTCTTGAAAATATTTATTCAATATTCATTTAACAAACACTTAAGTGTATAGTGTTCTAGAATGTACCAAGTGCTGGGACACAATGATAAACAAAACAGTCACTGCCCTAAAACCTCAATGCTTGCATAGGATTAGTGTAACAACCTTAGAAAGTCCAGATAATCTTGGCAATTGAAGAAGAAAATTATTTCTGAAAGTATAAATGTCTCTATAGTATAAGAAACAGACTTCCTTATTGTCTGCCAAGATCTCAGTTTACTTGGAAATTACTGCACTTTAGAATATTTAAACTAGTCATATACAAAAGTATCATATTGATGAAGGATAGTTGGAAGACAAGCAGGCAGTGACAAGGACCAACCCCCCCCCCCCCCCAACCAAGAGGAAATCACCTTTAGAAGGATTTTATACCACCCTGGAAGGAGCCTTCCACTCTTTCCCATGTGACAAAAGGCTGCTTGGATGACAGGTGCATGGAGGGTTAATCAGATTAATCAAAAAGCCTAAAAAAACCCCTCTGTGTAGAAACTCCAGTGGAACCCTCTTGGGTCCCCTCCCTCCCCTGGAGCTTTGTACTATCACTTTGCTATTGCTCAATAAACCTTGCTTGGCTGCCCACCATTGCTGGTCTATCTCTTTGTTCTTCGAAGCAGCTCGACCAAGAACCATGGGCACAGACAGAGAAAAAAAAAATCCTGTAACAATATTACAGTTAAATATATAATGTGCACTTATGACTCAGACACCACATACTTTCTATTCTGTTTATGAAAATTGATAGGAAAAAAAGACTTTTCATCATATGAAATACAGAGAATGTACCAAACTCTGTTTTATCTTTGTACATTCTCTGTAACTTAGTTTTTGTCAGAAGAGGCATATTATCCTAGTTCAGAAAACACAATTCAATACTGTTATGTGGTTGTTGTCAATGACACTTCATAAGAAACTGCGTATGGAACCTGACACATACACGAAAATGTCAACATTATGTTGTATCTCCACATAAAAAGGAAAAAACTTCACAGAATTTTCACCCGCCCCCGATATCCTATTGGTCTGCTTCTCAGCCTCAGTGACATTTTCTCATTTGTCTAAAAACTATATCTGTGACAGAAATATTCCTTCTCTTTATTAGACAGATCTAGGGTTATAACCCTCTTTAAAAAAATTATTTAGAAGCTTAGAAGATATCCTCTAATATCTTCTAAATTTGCCCAACCTTCACAAAATAAAGCCATGTATTCAACCATTTTTACAGGAAGTAAGTGTCCACAGCACAAAGCCAGAAGAATCTCTGAAGGGCTATTGTAGCAGACAACAGCAGAAGGAAATGGTGTTCTGAAGTCAGGCATAGTTCCCACCAGCTTTGAGATTAATTTCATTGCACCGAGAGAGCATTACTGACTGCCATCAGGTAAGCACACACACAATATGTGAAGATAAAATCACTTTTATCCTCTGCTCCCCCTCACAGTGCTGCAAGGACTTGGTTTCCCTTTTGAAAAGTGGTTTAGTGATTAGAATGGAGTCAGGGTACATTTGTAGAAAGACTAGGAGGCCATATTAGCACAATAATGGCATAGTGCTATAAATATCAATGAATATAACTCTCCAGTCCAGTGCTAGTGATTAGCAATTTAAGGAATCATTATCTGAATGTCTCTAGTATCAAGGGGCCATGGCTTTTAACATGCTTCACTGAAACAACTCATAGATGTATCCTTCTGCTTTTCTAACCATTTCCTGATTCTTATGCTTCTTTTTGGGTTGTACTGAAAAAATAATAATTTTATAAGTCAGATAGATGTGGGTTTCAATTTTGATGCAACTTAATTATGTCAACTTGCTCTTAAACTCTTTAAATCTCAGATCCTCACCTGTGAAGAGGGGGAATGCCCCCAAGTAGAAGGAACAGAACTCCACACTCCTTAAGTGTGGGCTGTGCATAGTGGTCATTTCCCTTATGGTGGTTTCTTTTTCCATCCAGAGTACAGAGTAGAAAAGAGGAAAAACCAAGGACTTTACAGTGGAAAAATCTGACAAGGCTTCCCCCAAGGTTGACATCAACAATGATGAGTCATGTTGATAAAACATACCCTGATATCATGTGATAAGAATGACACTTTTCCTCTGTGATCTTCCTCCCCAAAAAACCCATAACCCCAGTCTAATTATGAGAAAATCACCAGAAAATTCTGAACTCTAGGACATTGTACAAAATGCCCCAGCCAAGACCACCCTAGAGGGAAGTGGCATTTATTTGTCTTATTATGAAAATCAAAACATTTTTGATATTGCATAATGTTAGATAATTATATATTGTTCAAAATACACATTCCCACCCTATTGACATTAGGTTTGGCCATGTGATTTGCTTTGACAAATAAAATATGAGCAGATGTGAAGTACTTTCTGTACTATGATTTTTATCATGCTGTTCCCCTCTGAAACCTCTGCGAAGGCCTCTTTTTCATTCAGTCCAAATCCTAGGTGAAAACAATGAATTGCCCATTGGCGGTTAACCTGCAATAGACATGTAGCGTAAGAGAAAATAATGTTATTGTACCATACTGAGATACTGGGGTCATTTTATGACAGCAAACAGCTTAGGACATAGCTCTAATCAGAGCTGAGGACCTAGCTCTAATCAAGTAATTAAATCCATACCTTTTCCTCTTATTTCTCTTCTCCTCTCTCCATGATTCCCTCCTCTCTCCTCCACCTCCTCTTCTACCAACTTCTTCTCACATTACATTTACTGATTTCTAAGTTTCTCCTTCCTCTAATAACTGTCTTTAGATTTGAGCATTCCAGCATCTCTTCTTAAATTTGCTCTTAGCTATTTCTGTCACTTTCATTTTTCTGGTATTTTCAGACAGAGACACCAGTGAGTGATTGAGGTTCAGATAAAATCCCTCTGCTACTCATCTGTTTTGCCCTTTATTCACCCCACATTTGTGTCCTGATGAAATCAGATTAAGATTAACATCCAGAAACCCTCTGGATGGAAAAAGAAACCACCACAAGGGATGAAGGTTGTCTTTAAAAAGGCTAGAAGCTGATTATAAGCATGTAAGTCTCATACTTTATTTTTTTTTCTTTTAGCAGTAGCTATCTCCTGAATCACTGCCCAGTTGCCAGCTGCAAGTCCTCACTCCAAAGTAAGTCCAGCCAATTCTGAAATTCTAGTTGACTCATCCAACCTTCCTGTTCACTCAGGACTTACTTCAACATCCCAAATGACTTAAAATGTAGAGTTCCTCTAATCCTGAGATATCAGCACCTGCTCTATGATGCAAAGGGTAAATAAATGGGTAGAAAGGGATTCTCTTACTTATGTCCAATTTCAGTTTCACATGCATACAACTTTTATGAAAACACAATATGATTAAATTTGCCCAACCTTCACAAAATAAAGCCATGTATTCAACCATTTTTACAGGAAGTAAGTGTCCACAGCACAAAGCCAGAAGAATCTCTGAAGGGCTATTGTAGCAGACAACAGCAGAAGGAACTGGTGTTCTGAAGTCAGGCATAGTTCCCACCAGCTTTGAGATTAATTTCATTGCACCGAGAGAGCATTACTGACTGCCATCAGGTAAGCATACACACAATATATTTTTTTTAGTTCTGTAAAAAAAGATTGAGGGGTTTGATCTTCCTCAGTTTCAATCTTAAAATTCATATTACCCTGTAAAGTGTTCATTTATCTCTCTCATCTGATGATATAGGATATGTCTACTCAGGTTGCTGCTTTGGGCATCAGGGAGCGAAACTAAAGGAGAAAGTCAGTCTGCAGGAGAGTTGGTTATTCAAGAGTTGCCCATGTACTTCCTCCATGAAAAGTCCTAGTGGCACTGCTGTGCTGGGGGATTAAAGGAGACAGTCATATCACAGAGCAGTGGGATGTTGTGGTGGGATAGGGAAAAACCTCACTGGGTTTCAGGAAAATGTTCTAGAAAAGAACCTGATATAGTGTACATTTTTGTGGTACAAAAACTTAGATGTATAGTTGAGGACAGAAAATTGTCCAGTTTTGCGTAAGTGGCATCTAGATAAAATTTGTGTAAATACGCATCCAAAACCTATAGAGATCTGATGGTAATTGGGATTCTACAGCTTTTAGACAGCAATTTTTGCAATGTGTAAGAATTTCGGCAGAATTTCCACCACTGTTCCTTTCCTGGGAAAAAAGGGGGAAAGAAGAAAGTGATAGGTGGGACAATCCAAGTGGAAAACATAATTGCTGTACAAGTTTTGTTTAATTCAGCAAACTAGTCACTAATTTTCTGAACTCACTATGAAAATTTTTGTTGATCATCAAATTTTTATCTTTCCCTATTCCTTGTTCAGTTGATTTTGTTTGTGTATATGTTTTTTAGATTAGTATCTACTTTAAATCCTGTTCTTTAAGTTTCTATATGGGAGCAAGGGCAAATTTACAAAAAACTTTTTACATTTTTCATGTACAAAGTTCACTCTACTGTCTTGGTAATGATTTCTTAATATACATTTTGAGCATGATTTACACCATCTCCTCAAAGGCAAAGCAGGAAAGTCATTTATTAAATATTCTGATCACCACAAAGAGTTGCTAGGAAGAATAACTCAATATAAACAATTAAAAGTGTGTCAAACATAATAAAAACAACAATTACCAGTCAAACAGATGGTTATCATCTTGACAGCTTGAGATAGAGGTTAAGCCCTGAGAGTACAGCATTTGAATTCATAAGAGAAAGGAATGCACTCTTAAAATATCAAAAGGTAGACTACAATACTTTTCGAAATAAATTATTTTGTATCTTATTAGGACTTGGTGTAAAGCACTCATGAATCTAAATGAAATATAACGGATTGCTGATATTGTGTGTACTTGTGCCCATCATTTGTAGAAAGCTATTGTTTTGAAACATCAACATTCAAACATTGGCATATTACTTAAAAATAAGTGGGATGGACAGAGCACTAAGGTGAGTTGCTAAGAATAAAATTCGCTAGATCACTTCTAGCTCTAAAGTCTGGCTACACAAGGTCTTTCAGCTGAAGGAGAATGGAAAGGGCACCTGAAATTTTAGGGATATGGTGCATGTATACATTGTAGGAATGGGCACTAGACTACTTGAGGATTATTATTTATTTCCTTATGTACTAAGTCTAGATGATGCAGGTATCTGGAGTTACTTGATAAGTAACATATAAGTAATATAACATGCATATAGTAAATAATAACTATTCATATAAATACATAAAGAAAATGTGTTCTGGATGTTTTATTAGACAATGGTATTTCATCACAAGACATACCTGTAGATTTGTTTAGATGTCTTTGTACATACCTTTGTTAGTAACTGGCCTGCATGTTGAATCCTCTTCTGCAAATCTCTTTAACACCCTCAAAAAAAAAAAAAAAAAAAAAAAAGAGAGAGAGAGAGAGAAAATTCATCTTTTATCTACTCTGTAAGGATTCCTAAGAAGTACTTATTTTAATTTAAATGAATTGTTCAATCACTTGTTCATTTGGAGAAGTGACCTCTTGGCTTTTCATTATAGGGGTTATACTCTACCCATTTATAGTGATCTTGTGTCCTCCTGATGGAATAGAAATTGGTGCATTTGTGCCTTTCCTAGTGTGCTCCCTCCTCCTGGAATGCCCGTGGCTCTAAACATAGTAAATGTTATTCATACTTTAAAGCCCAGGTCAATGACATCTTCTTCTTGAAGATTTTGCTGTGCAGAGTAGGCAGTCAATAACTAATGTTTATTTATGTTTATTAAAATGTGTGGTCAAATATATAAATCAACCAGATTTTTCCCCCCCCAAATTTACATCATATAGTTGCTGATTTCTAGATGGTGGTGCAGGATTTAAAACTAATATTGGGGTGCCTGGGTGGCTCAGTTGGTTAAACTCAGTTCAGCTCAGGTCATGATCCTGGGGTCCTAGGATGGATGGAGCCCCACATCCATCTCTCTGCTCTCTGTGGGGAGTCTGCTCCCTCTCCCTCTGCTTGTTATTCTCCCTGCTTGTGCTGTCTCTTACTGACAAATAAATAAATAAAATCTTTAAAAAAAAATAAAACGGGCAGTGAATTTCAAAGATTTGAATTAAAAGCTTCACAATGCCTCTGCTATTACTAGTTAAAAAAAGAAATCTAGACTCTTATATTCCAATGATGGTTGCTTTTTGTTTTTTTGTTTTTTTCCACAGTAATGTCTTAGTTTCCTTTTTTCTTTCCTGTTACTTTCTACAGCAGACTTATCTTTGTGTACATCTTATTTTATCATGATTGCTATTTTCCAAGATTCATCATATGATAGGTTAATCCCCTGATGTATTATCATATTTGAGAGCATATCATATCCAGGACCTTTTCTTATAGTTCTTTGTTACAGCTCAGTTTTTTAAAAAATGGAAGTTAGGCATTTTTACTAAAGGAACTTCGGCTCTTGAGGTTTGTTTTTTTGTGTTTTTGTTTGTTTGTTTTTCATTTAAGACAAACTCTTTAAATGTTTTTATTACCATTTTGATCATTCCTGCTACTTCTCCTACCATTTTAATTTTATGAGTAAATTGCCTGAGATGGTAACTTTGGCTTCCCAGGGGCCTTTTATGCTTACTTTCTGGTTTGTGTTAAGGTCACCAAACAAGTAACTTCAAAATTAGCAAGGCATTTGTACATTAAATATGAAATGAGATTTTAAAAAAGTGTATATTAGTGGTAGGCATCTGAATTTTTCTTAGGGAACTAAATGTTTTTGAAAAGGAAACTGCCTGTCGTGTAGAAGATGAGGACCAAGGCTTATACTCTGAAAGGAAATATGTGGAAGTATTAGCTAAGTGTTCAGCTTGAAGAGTTATCACAAATTTAGGAGTTTCAATGAGGATGAGAAAAGTAAGAGAGGGATTAGTCACACAAGGGAAGTACTCAAATTATATGGCAGAGACTGGAGCCTGACAAGAGCTAGTCAATGAATAATTTCTTCTAGCAAGGCAACTGAAGGAATTTTAAGGAAGGGATTATCTAATATTCAGTTTTAAAATGTTTTCTATGCAACTTTGTGCTGTACCTGCCTTCTTCCATTACCTTAAAACTTCAGAGAAATCATCTACACAAATAACTGACATGATTTTGAAGAAATCAAGGAAAAGACTTTGCCCCTTCCTGTTTTGTGTAAGACAGAACAAAAAGAATCATTGCTGGGGATGAGAAAACAGTAAGACTCAGAGTCCAGCAAGAATAGAAAATGAAAACTGCTGACCTACATGAAAGCACAAGTTAATAAACATCTCTCAGGAGGTGGGGAGGTGGGGAAAGGGCATGGATTTCCCACTTCCTGAAGGGATAGAAGTGTTGAGTCAATTTTATGTTGATCTTAAAAAAACAATATTAATTTGGTTGGCATTTGGGATATACCTATAAATGATAAGTACGAGACCTATAAAAATTATTTTTGAAAGTTTTATGGAAGGTGGCACTATCAATGCAGATGTTTTCTTTATCATCTGATTATGACATATTTTTTATATCCTCTGTGGATATGTGTGCTGGCACTGGGATGTGGAATGGAACAGAATCCAAAAGCCATGGTTGGGTTAGGTCATGATCTGTAAATACTGTAGTGAGACTAGTTCATGCCTGGTGTTTCACTAGCTGTGTGATGCTAGGCATGGATTTCAGCAGTGTAAGGCTTCAGGTTTTGTTTTGTCGTTTTTGTTTGTTAAGACAGTAAATAATAACCTTGAATAGTTTTGAGGATTAAATAACATGACATGCAAAACGTTAAGCACAGTGCCTGGAACAAAGTAAGCATTCAGTGAATGCTAGCATTATTTATTTGTTTGGTTTTAAAATTATTATTTGGAGAATAAACTAATATTAGGAAAATTATTCACATTCCTTTTAATTATCATTCCTAAGGGCATTGTCTGTAAATTTTGAGAAAGATTTTTGGAACAGAATTTTAAAACCTTTAGATTTTTCAGCCCACATCAATGTCAATCTCATGAATACTTAAAATATATAGTAATGTATGAAGCCTAAACGGAAATCTCAAATGACCCAAGGACCTCAGATCCCCTCTTACCCTCCTGCCAATTGAATTTTCATCTTGGGACTGAGTTGGCCAAGTTGGGACGTAATCTTTTACAGATGTCTCACAAACTGAGGAATCACTGGAAGAATCAATCCATGGGAGCTGATGGTACAAGAGCCTAAATCATAGTCTGCATGTCGAATAGGTAATGCTGCCACTCTAACCTTACCCTGGAAAATTTTCATCATCAAGATGTAAGTATCAGAGTTTAGGACTTCCTCCATCTTCCTGAGTGTGGCTTACATATCATAGACTAGAGATGATGAAAAATATTTTTTGTCATGGTAGAAGTCAACTCTTTCTTCAAATTGAGAAAATTGAATCCCAGTGATGTTAGTAACTTGCTCAAGTTCCATAGCAAGTTATGGGCTTCTTTCTAATGAAATAAAAGTAGAAGGTTAATATGATCACCAAAAACGATAGGTAATTAATTTGTGTTACAACTTTACCGAGGACTAATTGACATACAGCAAACTACATATATATAAAGGTAATATTTTGATTAGTTTTTAATATATGTATACACTAATAAAGCCATCACAATAGAAACAATGAACATACCCATCAAAATCATCAAATCCCCCCAAATTTTTCATGTTTTTGTTAATCCTTTCCTGCTGTTCTTCTTTGCTCCTTGCCATCCCCTCACCCCTTTTGTTCCAAGGCAACCACTGATCTATTATTACAGTTTAATTTGCATTTTCTATAATTCTTATGAATAATTACATAGTATCCATATTTTGTCTTCTTTCACCTCACGAAATTATTTTGAGATTTATCTCTGGTTTTGCATATATCATTTTTGTACCCTTTTATTACTGAAAAGTATTTCATTCTGTGAATGTACTATGATTTATTATTCATTTACCTAGTGTGCAAGTGGTGATGGTAGACATTTGGGTTTTTTTCCAGTTTGGGGCTTTTAAAAATAAAGTAGCCATGAGCATTGTATACAAGTCTTTGAGTCAACCTTGCTTTTGTTTTTCTTGGTAAATACCTAGGACTGGGTGATATATTTGAGTCAAATGATAGGTATGTGTTTAACTTTTTAAGAAACTGCCAAACTGTCTCCCAATGTTGTTATACCTTTCCCACCAACAGCATATGAGAGTTCCAGTAGCTCCATGTTTTCACCAATATTTTGTATAGCCAATCTTTTTTTTATTTTAGCCATTCTATTTGATGTATAGGCGTATGTCATTGCAGTTTTTATTTGCATTTCTCAGTGATATTGAGCATATTTTCTTGTGCTTATTTGCCATCTGTATATCTTCTTTAACAAAATGTCTGTTATGATCTTTTGCTCAATGTTTAATTAGGTTATGTTCTTATTATTGAGTTGTAAGAATTCATTACATATTCTGGATAAAAGGCCTTTGTCAGAAACTTTTTTTGCTTTTTCACACTAGTGAAAACTTCCAATACACTGTTGAATGCAAGTGATGAGATCAGACATCCTTACCTTCTTCTTGACCTTAAGTATAAGCCTTTCACCCCCAAGGTGATACCATTTATCAGGTCAAGGAAGTTCCCTTACATTTATTTAACACAACTTTTTTTTTTTTTTTTAATACTAGGACAGAATTCCCTTGTGCCATAGGAGAGATCTTATCTGTGACATTAGCATTCCCCACAGTCATAGAACTATATATACAAAAGTGAAAGTTGGGAGCATGTATGGAATCAAGCTGTATTGGCTACTCTGGAATCAAATTTTTGCTTCTGTGAGAGGAATGGAAAAAAATTGATACATGTGCCTGTGTTCTTTTTATGCTTATGGTAGAAATTAATAGTCAATCAAGCATTCTTTCCCAGGGAACCTGAAGGGAGGAGCAGATATCAGATCATCACAGAGCCTGTACAACCACTAAAGCTGGCATGTGTGATGAATGTTTGCCATCCCTGACCTATACTATTTCTACATAAAACATAACGAACAAAATATTCAATAATGTGGCAGAATATAGATGTAGGTATAATATCATCTGGTTTCTGGATATGGTTAGGAAACAACTTTAGAAAATCATCTCATAGCTTTGGGAGCCTTTTCATAAATATTCCTTCAAACAACATTCTGTTGAGAGCGGGGATTTGGAGAGAGCAGATCATTTAGAAAACTGTAGAACCATAGGATGTTCCAGAAAGGAGGTTTTCTTGAGAGTACCTAACTCAGAAGTTTTCAGGCTTTTTTGTTTTTAGCTTCAGAACATTTTCTTTTAAAGAACTTTACAAAAAAGTCCAATATATAATAAGACAACTAAAATTTTGTAAGACTACTATAGTTTCCTCATGTGCTACTCTTCCATCTCTTGGGAGCCCTGAGATATCTCGCTGAAAAAATGCTAATGCTCCATTGAGCAAAGTTTCAAAACCACTGATCTTGTTAAGCTTTCATTTATGAATGTAAGGAGTGATGTCAAGCACCAAGTTCACCTGGGTAGAGAATGACAAATGAGACTTGAAGACAGATCACTTGATACTGGTCTGATATTTTCTTCTGCGTATATATACATATGAGTTGTTAAAGATAATGATAAGGCTAAATGGCCACATAAAACTTTACAAAGCATTCTCTTATTTATGATCTCATTTGGTTCCCAAGCATCTTCCTTTCCAAATTAGGAAACAGAGGCTCAAAGAAGAAGGAAATTTCCCAAGATCACAGAACTAATATTTTATTATATTGGGGCTCAAGTATAGCTTTACCTATGCTTGGGCTAATGAACTGTGCATTCTCTGTACCCACAGAAATTCAGAGCTCATAGCTGCATATGTCTGCAAAGCTCCAGACATATATCCAGCCACTCACGGGATTTCTCCATCTCCACATTTATTGCCTCATAGGTATCCCTAGCTTGCCACATCCAGGGTTGAACTAACATCTCTGCTCCCCACCCTCAAACACATGTAGGTGGGGGTGGACATCTGTATTTTTAGAATCTCCCTGGACATTACTAATATGTAGCTAAGATGATGAACCACTGGACTAGAGAATTGAACCCCAGCTCCTTAACACAGCACACAGAATCCGTGTGATAATGCCAGGCCCACATCTCCAATATGATCCTCTGCTACTCTGTGCCTAACACTTCGTACTCTAAGATCGCAATATCTGCAGTTAGTTGAACTTGATACATTCTTTCACCCTTTTGCACATTGTATTCCTTCTCTCTTCCCAGATAACAAGCAAACTCATTTATCCTTCAATACCGTGATCAAGCAGTATCCCTTGTGTGAGGACTTAACTGACCTCTTCAAGCTGATTCTGGTTCCATTTTACTATGTATATTATTCTATGATTATATTTATACTAATAAGTCACTTAAATGATGGGCTTCGTATTGGAAGCCCTACCATTCGTTGGTAGGGTCTTATTTCGTTCATTTTTTTTTCTTTTTGCATTATGGAAATGAAGTTTTTCCTGTTTACCACGATTTCTCATTTCCCCTCTTTGAACCCAATACAATTTTTCCTGATTTTGTAAGACCATGTTTTCTCCTGTACATGAAGGAACCATTAACTTAGCTCAAGGGCATCTCCTGCATGTGACCTGTAATGAAATTGTAGGATTGGCAGCAAAAGTAAATAAAGTCAACAATCTAGAGATTGATGAGCACAGCCTGAAGTACTATTAATTGATCAATTAAACAACAGGTATTTATTATGTATCTGTCTATTATTGGCACTGTAATGGACATTCCAGCATTACAACATCATATAATTTTTGCCTGAGATGTTAACTCTCTAGTTTGCCACCTTGACCCTCATAAGAAACCTATTTAAAACTTAATTAATGAATAAATAGAAAGCAGCTAACATTTGCTCCCAAAATCTTAAAATAAGAAGAATAAGCAATACATTATATGATTTGTTTATAAGGGTTATTTTCCAGCCTTCTGGCAGATGTCTATAATTCCTCCAGTAGAGTGTCATCATATTAATATAAGGGTCTGATCCCTGTTAAAATGCAAATAACCTTAGGAAGAAAAACATTAAGTTATTATTCATTAAATATGCCTTTTTATTAATGAAATTCATAGGGGTAGATTTTTTAGGAAGATAGAGGATGAGAGCAAGAGGGAGTGTAGAAAAGAGGCATTGGCATGTAGGCAAAAAGTTGAGTTGAATACTGAGCAAACAGGTGATTCCACAAGGGTCTACTCAAATGAGTTATGGATTATTGTTTAGGATGAGCATAATTAAGGTGGACTGTAATGTAAGAATCAAAGAATACTAAAATTTGGCTATTTCTAATAATTTTCAAAAATTTCTGTCCTAATATAGAAAGTACTACAGTAGGCAAATCAAAAGGTCATTTGTGATAAAACCACTATGTTAGAGACAACCAAATTATCCAATGATGGGAGTAGGTCAATTAAATTATGATATTTGCAAACAGTGGACTTCTTTGCAACTAGTACGAATGATATTCTAGGACAGTCTAATTTCTTAAGTTGTTATAGGACAGGAAATACATTCAGGATAAATAGTAGAGTAAAAAAAATCATCTTATAAAGTAACGTATATTGAGGCACCTGGGTGGGTCAGTCTAAGTGTCTGACTCTTGGTTTCAGCTCAGGTCATGATCTCAGGGTCATAAGATTGAGCCCCACATCAGGGTCCATGCTCAGCAGGGAGTCTGCTGGAGATTCTTTACCTCTTCTTCTCCCTCTGCCCCTCCCGCTGCACACTCTCTCTTTCTCTAAAATAAGTAAATAAATCTTTAAAAATAAAATAAAGTAAAATAAAATACATATATGATCCTAGATTTGTGAAAAACATGTGTATATATATACTCATATATAAATATATATGTATTTCTACAAAGATGTATATAAGTATGTATATATTTATATATATTAGTATATATACAAATACATATTTGTATAATATATAATGCATATGTATAAATATATGTTTATAGCATATATCTATATTTATAGAAAAAAGATCTAACCCTGATATTGATAGTGCAAATCTTTGCCTGAATTGGGGAAAGAGACTATGAACATTCATTTTAAACAGATAAAATTTTTATCTGTGTTCTTTGGTTTTGTTTTGAATTACACTTTAAAATTTTATAAGCTTTTTGGGGCGCCTGGGTGGCTCAGTGGGTTAAGCCGCTGCCTTCGGCTCAGGTCATGATCTCAGGGTCCTGGGATCGAGTCCCGCGTTGGCCTCTCTGCTCAGCAGGGAGCCTGCTTCCCTCTCTCTCTCTCTCTGCCTGCCTCTCTATCTACTTGTGATCTCTCTCTGTCAAATAAATAAAATCTAAAAAAAAAAAAAAAAAAAAAATGCTTATTAAAATTTTATAAGCTTTTTAAAGGAAGTCCAGTTAGAAGTTATAAAATCCTAAGGCATTCTGTAAGATCACATTGAATTATTAATTTTAAGGGAATATGAGGGTGAATGTGTTAATGAGTACCTGACTAAGAGCCCCAGTGAGGTTTCACAAAGAACAGAAGTGTCAAAGTTGGTCAAATGAGTACTATGCAAGATCTTTTATTTGACAAAAACAAACAAATTCATCCACATAATTTTAAAATACTTTTTTACTTATTTTTATTATTTTTAAATTTTAATTCCAATGTAGTTAACATACAGTTTTGTATTAGTTTCAGGTGTATAATATAGTGATTCCTCAATTCTATACATTACTCAGTGCTCATTATGATAAGTGTACTCTTAATCCCTTTCACCTATTTTACCCATCCCACCCACCTCTCCTCTGGTAACAATCAGTTTGTTCTCTGTAGTTAAGAGTCTGTTTTTTGGTTTGTCTCTTTTTTTTCTTTGTTTGTTTTGTTTCTTAAATTCCATACATGAATGAAATCATGTGGTATTTGTCTTTCTCTAACTGATTTATTTCACTTAGCATTATGCTCTAGATCCAACCATGTTGTTGCAAAGGGCGAGATTTCATTCCTTTTTTTAGCTGAGTAATATTCCATTATACTTATATACCACATCTTTACTTATTCATCTATCAATGGACAGTGGATCTGCTTCTATAATTTGGCTATTGTAAATAATGCTGCAATAAACATAGAGGTGAATTCATCTTTTTAAATTAGTGTTTTATATTCTTTTGGTAAATACCCAGTAGTGGAACTACTGAATTATATGGTAAAACCAAAAACAATAAAAGTAAGGAAATAATAAAGATTAGAGCAGGATTAAATGAAATAGAAACTAAAAAATACAATAGATCAGATCAATGAAACCAGGAGTTAGTTTTTTGAAAAGATCAACAAAATTGATAAACCTTTAGCCAGATTCATCATAAAAAAGAGAGGACTCAAGTAAACAAAATCAGAAATGAAAGAGGAGAAATAGCAACCAACACCATGGAAATAAAAAGGATTATAAGAAAATATTATGAAAAATTGTATGCCAAAAAAATAGACAACCTAGAAGAAATGGATAAATATCTAGAAACAAGAGCTCCCAAAACCAAATCAAGAAGAAATAGAAAATTTGAACAGACCAATTACCAGCAATAAAATTAAATCATAATCAAAAAATATTCCAACAGACCAAAGTTCAGGACTGAGTGGCTTCACAGGTGAATTCTACCAAACATTTAAAAGAAGAGCTAATACCTATTCTTTTCAAACTCTTCCACAAAATAGAAGAGGAAGAAAATTTTCCAAATTCGTTCTGTGAGCCAGCATTGCCCTGATTATTAAATGAGATAAAGACAATGCAACAAAAAGAACTCCAGGTCAGTATCTCTCTCTGATGAACATAGATGCAAAAATCCTCAACAAAATATTGAATCCGAATCCAATAATAGACTTTAAAAAATCATTCACACAATCAAATGGGATTTATTCCTGGGCTGTAAATGTGGTTCAGTATTCACAAATCAGCATAATACATTACATAAACAAGAGAAAGGATTAAAAACTGTATGATCATTTCAATAGATGCAGAAAAAGTATTTGATAAAGTACATCAATTCATGATAAAAACCCTTAATAAAGCTGGTGTAGCGGGAATATCCCCCAACATAATAAAGACCATAGGAAAAACCCACAGCTACCATCATACTCAATGGTGAAACATTGAGAGCTTTTCCCCTAAGATCAGGAAAAACACAGGTTTTTCTTATGTGCATGCTCATAACTTTTAATTGACATAGTACTGGAAGCTCTAACCACAGAAATCAGTCAAGAAAAAGGAATAATAGGTATCCAAAATGGTAAGGAAGAAGTAAAATGTTCACTATTTGCAGATGACATGATACTATTTATAGAAAACCCTAAAGACTCCACCAAAAAGTGACTAGAACTGATAAATGAATTCTGTAAGGTTGCAGGATACAAAGTCAATATACAGAAATCTGTTACATTTCTATAACTAAAAATGGGATAACAGAAGGGAAATTAAGAAAACAATCACATTTATAATTGCACCAAAATAATAAAATACCTGGGAATATATTTAACTAAGGAGGTGAAAGACCTGTACTTTGAAAATTAAAATAGTGATGAAAGAAACCGAAGATGACACAAGTATAAATGGAAAGATATTCCATGCTCATGAATTGGAAGAACAAATATTGTTAAAATGCCTCTAGTGCCCAAAGCCATCTACAGATTTAACTCAATCCCTGTCAAAATACCAACAGCATTTTTCATAGAACTAGAACAAATAATCTTAAAATATGTATAGAACCACCAAAACAATCTTGAAAAAGAAAAAAAAAAGCTGGAGGTATCACATCCCAGATACCAAGATGTACTGCAAAGCTATAGTCATCAAAACAGTATGGTATTGGCACAGAAATAGACACATAGATTGACAGAACAGAATAAAGAGCCCAGAAATAAACCTATACTTATATGGTCAATTAATCCTTGACTAAGGAGCCAAGAATATGTAATGTGGGAAAAGAGTCTCTTCAACAAGTGGTGTTGGGAAAAGTGGACAGCTACATGGAAAAGAATGAAACTAGTTGACTTTCTCATACCATACACAATAATAAACTCAAAATGGATTAAGGTTTAACATGAGACCTGAAACCATAAAAATCCTAGAAGAGGGCACAGGCAGTAATTTCTCTCACAACGACCTAAGTAACATTTTGCTGAATATATCTCCTGAGGCAAGGGAAAAAAATGCAAAAATAAACTATCAGAACTACATTAAAATAAAGACCTTCTGTGCAGCAAGGGAAACAACCAACAAGACTAAAGGACAACATGCCGAATAGGAGAAGGTATTTGCAAATGACACATCCAATAAAGGGTTAGTATCCAAAATGTGTAAGAAAACTTCTACAACTTAAGACAAAAACAAAACAAAAACAAAAACAAAACAAATAACCCAGTTAAAAAATGGGCAGAAGACATTAACAGACATTTCTTCAAAGAAAATATCCAGATGGCCAACAGCCACATGAAAAGATGCTCAACATCACTCATCATCAGAAAAATGCAAATCAAAACCACAATGAGATACCACCTCAGAATTGTTGGAATGACTCAGACTTATTCCCAAAAAAGACAAGAAATAACAAGTGCTGGTGAGGATGTGGAGAAAAGGGAATACCCCAGCACTGTGAGTGGTGTATATATATATAATATAATTATATAATATAAACTGGTGTAGCCACTGTGGAAAACACTATGGAGGTTCCTCAAAAAATCAAAAACAGAATTAAAAGTATTTAAAGTCAGATAAGATTTGTAAGATGAACGACTCCATTCATGGAAATAAACACCTGGTCACTGAAGATACTAGTAAGAAATTGTGCCAAATGCCAAAATAGATGATATACAAATATAAGGAAGATTCCACATGTAAGTGAAACTTCATGTACCCCACATGCTTTCACTTCTAAGTCTGGGGTAATTAGCCATCCCAGTGACATCATTCATAGAAACTATAAAACTAAATGTGAAATTCAAAAGAGATTTGATGGTAAGATGTATTTGTTATGATATTTAATCAACTTGTATTGCAGTTTACTATGTCTGCCTGCACTTATCTTCATTCTTGCCCTCCCTTGAACTCTGAGGATCAGATTTTTGGGACCCCATTCTATTTCTCCAATAATTAATTCAAGGAAACAGTAAACCAGAGATTAAAAATCTCCTCACATAATTCTTGAATTCTCATTTCTTTATTAAGCTTATTGAGTGTCAGTAGCATTATAAAACAAAAAGTCTAACTTTTCCACTAATTCCTAAAATGCCTGCTGGGGGGAGAATCAAAATTAACAAAAGAAACAACCCAGAAATAATGCAAAAATCTCTGTGATGCATTAACACTAGGAGGAATTTAAATGCTACATGCAAATATCAAATGACATTTACAAAAGCACATACCCTTCTGTGAGCTAATACGGTAATTACAGATGTTATACTTTCCAACAAAATCAGCATTGAGAATATAGCAGCCAGGAAAATTTCAATCATGGAGGAAAAGCCACAAAGAATTACTGAAACCATCTCCTACTCAGACGTAAAATTCTGCTGATATAGTCTGACTGATCTTTTCCTCCTTAGAATGAATGTGAGGAACTGGGTATCTGTGTAGAATAAATATCAGTATCTATATCTGTATATGTATCTGCACATATATTTGTATATCTGCATGTAAGTAAAATTTGGGCTGCAGACTGACATACTGAGTAATCTGTTGCTATGGAAAATTGTGAAGACTGCCATTTCTGAAGAGTATCCAGTTTATAACCAATGACTACACCTTATCAAGCAAAGCCATAGTCTACAACAGTTCTGCTTAATAGAACATTCTGCAGTGATAGAATTATTCTGTCTGCACCGTTCAACACCTTAGCCACTAGCCCCATGAATCTTTTGAGCCTTTGAAACATGTTGGAAAGCCAAAACCAAAGCAAAACAATAAAAACATGTGGTTAGTGTGACTGAAGAACTAATTTAATATATTTTCTTTAATTTTAGTTAATCAAAATAGCCAGGTTTATCTGTTACCACCATATAGGGCAGTACAGCTTTAAAGTAAGGAAGCTCAGGAGATGATGATGATGAAATGCAATACAAGTTGGAAAGACTTCATTTGCTTACCTACTACTTGCATATGAACAAGCTGAGCTTCACTTCCCTTGTACAGAAGTAAGCCATCCACAGGGATTGGTGACAGGAAAGATAATGAGTGGAAGACACACAAGGTATTTGAGATGTTTAGGGTTGTTTCTTGAATGTGAGTGTTGCATATTATTCATCTCATATATGCAGTAAGTAGTGCTGTTCCTAGAATAGAATAAATGGTCAAGGTTTACTTTTAATATTTGAATAAGGTGTGTCTCTGTTTATCAAAATTAGGGACAAATCCAAACAGCTGAAGTCCACAAATATTAAACAAACAAAAAACAGTTGACTATGTTCTCTTGTCCATGATTTGCATTGGACTAAACTTTGGCTATTCGTACATACTGATAAATATTACTATGTTGGAAATATAGGCATTTAAAAATGTTGAAATGCATAGAATGTCTTCATAAATATATCTTAACGATTTGATTTGATTTTTTTCCTTTTTTTTCCTCACACCTGTATAAGAAATGGCTGCATGAAAAAAATTCACCATATTGTGTAAAACTCTGGATACACTATTATGTTGTTTCATTTATGTTCTAGGTAAGATTCCAAGTGCCTGTTTTACCTTATAACTTCGGGCTAGAATAAAAGCTTATATCAGTTAACTGCCACGCTCTAATTTTAAGGAGAGCTGTGTATTTATTTGTAGGAATATGAACCTTTTGGCCTTGGTAGATAGGAAGCTCTGACAAACAAAATAAAAGGTAAGGCTCATTGTTAGAAGACAATTCCACGGTTTCTGATGTTTCTGCATGTCTTTCATTCAGGTGAGGCACCAACTACTCATTGTCTTAGGTTGTTTTTTTAAGGATGTTTTTATACTGAACACACTTGAAAGACAGACATCTTTCTTCCCTCTGGAGCAAAGTACAGACAGACTTTTGCCCATTATAAAAGATTTGGGTTCTCTGAGCCCAGAGTTCCTGTCCTGCCATGTAACCCATTGTCTGTGCAGGTATCACCTGGCTTTCTTTGCACCACCTTGTGGCAGCTGAGGCTCAAGGACTAGTGCAGGAAAATGTAGATAACTTGGCTACAACAAATCCTGTGAGTAAGAGTACTTTTCTCTGACTGAGGAGTTTCATGAATTCCCCCAACATACATGAAACTGTGGCAGGCTAATTATTTTCCTGCCAAGTAGGTTAAAACCTCAGACTCTTAACAGGTCTTCATATTCTTATGTTGCAAAAATCCTAATCTAGGTTTCTGATGTGATTCTTTCCTTCCCTAGATTACATGGCTTTTGAATGTCATTTTATTTGCTTCATTTCATGTGTCTTTTAAAAGTTAAAAAGTCAAATATCATCTCAGAATGAAAAGGATGATGATAAATTGTATGGCTTCAACTTTCTACAGATTTTTTTTTACAAATATAATATAGTTCTTTTATATAGTAGGGTATACGTAAGACATTTTTTCATCTGTATGTTTTTGTGTTGGTAAAATACATATAATAATTTACCAGTAGTGACACATTTTTAATCTTTAAAATTAATTGCAGTAACTAAAAGCATGGAGAATTCAAAGACAAAACACACTCTTAAGTTAGTTTCAAGGTCTTCATTAAAAGATAAGAAAGGGGGGGATCCAAGACTGAAATCAGATGGGAAATCTGGGGCATTATTATAGAAGTCTGAGCTCATAGTTTTAAAACTGAAGTGAGAATCAGTAGAAAGCAAAAAAGAACCATCTTAGGGTGAGGTCAGTCATGGTAGCAAAACAACAGGCAGAGTTCATCAAAGGACACAGCCAACAGGGTAAAAAGGCAGCCACAGAAGGGGGAGAAATATCTGTAAACTGTGTACTTGAAAAAGATTTAATATCCTGAATATATGAAGAACTCATAACTCAACAGAAAAAAATCAACCTAGAGGTGCCCAGGTGGCTCAGTCAGTTAGGCCTCTTCCTCTGACTCAGGTCCTCAAAGCCCTGGGATCAAAGCCCACGTCAGGCTCCCTGCTTGGCTGGAAGGCTGCTTCTCTCTCTGCTCCTCCCCCTGCTCATGCTCTCTTACTCTCTCTCAAATAAATAAATAAAATCTTTTTTAAAAAAGAAAAAGAAAAAAAACCCGGTTAAGAAATGGTCAAAAGTGGGGCACCTGGGTGGCTCAGTGGGTTAAAGCCTCTGCCTTTGGCTCAGGTCATGATCTCAGGGTCCTGGGATCAAGCCCCGCATCGGGCTTTCTGCTCAGCGGGGAGCCTGCTTCCTCCTCTCTCTCTGCCTGCTTGTGATCTCTCTCTCTGTCAAATAAATAAATAAAATCTTTAAAAAAAAAAAAAAGAAATGGTCAAAAGATTTTAAAATAAAGAAAGAAAGAAAAGAGGTTTTACAAGGATGTAGAGAAATTGGGTCCCTGTGCACTGTTGGTGGGAATGCAAAATGGTATAGTCACTATGGAAAACAGTATGGAAGTTCCTAAAAAAATTAAAAGCAGAATTACCATATGATCTTCCAATTCCACTTCTGGGTATATATCCAAAAGAACTGAAATCAAGATCTCAGAGATATTTGCACACCATGTTTATAATAGCATTATTCACAAGAGCTAAAAGGTAGAAGCAACCCAAGTGTCAATAGATGGATGAATGGATAAACAAAAGCGGTATATACATACAATGAAATATTAGCCTTAAGAAAGGAATTCTGACACATGCTACAACATGCTACAACTTGAGGACAATATGCTAAGTGTGATAAGCCAGTCACAAAAAGAAATGCTGTGTGATTCTACTTATATAAGGTATCTAGAGTAGTCAAAATAGTGGAGATAGAAAGTAAAATGGTAGTTCCCAGAGGCTGAGGGAAGAGAGCAATAAGAAGTAGTTGTTTAATGGGTATAGAGTTTCAGTTTTGCAAGATGAAAAGAGTTCTAAAAATCAGGGCTTCACAACAATGTGAATGTAGTTAGTACTATGGAACAGTATACTTTAAAAATGATTAAGATGGTAACTTTTATGTGTATTTGACTACAGTTTGAAAAAAAACAAACAAAACAGGGAAGAATAGAACGTTGTCAGGTTGTCAAAGTGAAGTGCAACTCGGGAGTTTATAATCCTGAGACCCAAAGCTAATCTCCATTTAAGTCTCCAAGGCTTCTCTCACTCCACCTAATCACAGAGGACTCAAGAAGAATACTTAATTTCCCCTTTCTCTGCATCCTCGCCAACATCTGTCATTTCCCGACTTACTAATTTTAGCCATTCTGACTGGTGTGAGATGGTATCTCATTGTGGTTTTGATTTGTATTTCCCTGATGCCAAGTGATATTGAGCACTTTTTCATGTGTCTGTTGGCCATCTGAATGTCTTCTTTGCAGAAATGTCTGTTCATGTCATCTGCCCATTTCTTGATTGGATTATTTGTTCTTTGGGTGTTGAGTTGGAAAGTTCTTTATAGATTTTGGATACGAGCCCTTAATCTGATATGTCATTTGTGACATATTTTCTCCCATTCTGTCAGTTGTCTTTTGGTTTTGTTGACTGTTTCCTTTGCTGTGCAAAAGCTTTTGATCTTGATGAAGACCCAATAGTTCATCTTTGCCCTTGCTTCCCTTGCCTTTGATGACGTTCCTAGGAAGAAGTTGCTATGCCTGAGGTAGAAGAGGTTGCTGCCTGTGTTCTCTTCAAGGATTTTGATGGATTCGTGTCTCACATTGAGGTCTTTCATCCATTTTGAGTCTATTTTTGTGTGTAAGAAAATGGTCCAGTTTCATTCTTCTGCATGTGGCTGTCCAGTTTTCCCAACATCATTTGTTGGAGAGACTGTCTTTTTTCTGTTGGACATTCTTTCCTGCTTTGTCAAAGATTAGTTGACCATAGAGTTGAGGGTCTATTTCTGGGCTCTCTATTCTGTTCCATTGATCTATATGTCTGTTTTTGTGCCAGTACCATACTGTCTTGATGATTATAGCTTTGTAATAGAGCTTGAAGTCTGGAATTATAATGCCACCAACTTTGGTTTTCTTTTTCGACATTCCTCTGGCACCTGAATGTTTATAGCAGCAATGTCCACAATAGCCAAACTATGGAAAGAACCTAGATTTCCATCAACAGATGAATGAATAAAGAAGATGTGGTGTATATATATACAATGAAATACTATGCAGCCATCAAAAGAAATGAAATCTTGCCATTTGCAATGATGTGGATAGAACTTGAGGGTATTATGCTGAGCAAAATAAGTCAATCAGAGAAAGACAATTATCATATGATCTCTCTGATATGAGGAGTTTGAGAGGCAGGGCAGGGGTGTTTTGGGGGGTAGGGAAGGAAAAAATGAAACAAGATGGGATCAGGAGGGAGACAAACCATAAGAGACGCTTAATCTCACAAAACAAACTGAGGGTTCCTGGGCGATGGGGGGGATAGGGTGGCTGGGTTATGGATATTGGGGAGGGTATGTACTATGGTGAGTGCTGTGAAATGTGTAAATGTCACAATTCACAAACCTGTACCCCTGGGGCAAATGATACATTATATGTTCATTTTTCTAAAGAAAAGAATACTTGATTTTCCTCCTGTGCAAAACTTAGTCTTGGTCAAATAGACACATTTTTAAGGGGTCATAAACATTTTTCAGGTTAGTAGTATCTCAAAATAAGGGAATTACCCCCTCTGGTTTTGTTTTTTTTTTTAAGATTTTATTTAGTTATTTGACAGACAAAGATCACAAGTAGGCAGAGAGGCAGGCACATAGAGAGGAGGGACAAGCAGGGAGCCCGATGCGGGGCTTGATCCCAGGACCCTGAGATCATGACCTGAGCTGAAGGCAGAGGCTTTAACCCACTGAGCCACCCAGGTGCCCCCCCCCCCGTTTTTTTAACTGTTAAATGATTTTTAGTTACGCAAGTAATGGGTAAATTATGCCCTTGTAAATTGTTAAGATATTACAGATTAGGTCAAAGACCTTTGATGATTGAGGCAATTAGACGTCAGGTACCTACCCCAACATATATCCGCCCTTTTTGACATAGTAATGAAATCCCTCATTTGACCTGGAGACGTGACCAGGTAAAATATCAACAGCATTGTCCAGCCTCTCTTGTGACTAGAATCTACCAAATGACAAAATTCAGGTTGATAAAGTAGATGAAAATATTATATGATGGTATCTGCAAAATTGCCTTAAAGGAAAGCTGATACATGTCTGTATTCCTTTTTTTTTTTTTTTTTTTTTCTTCATTCCTCTATCATACACCCTGGAATTTAGAAGTGGTGGCTGGCACTTGAGCGGTCATTTTGGGCATGAGCATGAGGTCACACCGTAAGGCTGAGAGAGAAGAACACTGAAAATAGCCACTCTCCTTAGCTTTATGGAATCTTCATACTTGTACTATCCATCTCTGGACTTCCCTTATATGAGAGAATATGTCACTATTAAATATATTTTTTGTCACATAATGCTAAAACCAACCCTGAAAGATTGTCATCACTATTTAGATCCCATCTGTGAGCTATCCCACTCTCATCTCAAGGTAACACTGTCTTTGGTTTGCTGTAGAAACTTCATACTTGTCCTGTAGATTTACGTGCACCCACAAAAAATATATAGTATTGGTTTTTGAGATTTTATGTGTTCTTGTCAAAATGTCATCACAGATTATATACGGTATATAATGTTCTGCTACTCACGATTCACTTGATCTTAGGTTTAGTGTATTCTGAAGCATTGTTTTCAAATGTGAAAATGATACACAGTCTGACTTCAGCTCAGAATGTTCTTTCAATGGACAACTGCCTTCACACATGGCATGAGATATATGACTGCTAAAATAATAATAATAATAATAATAACAACAACAACAACAACAACCATATAGACAAATGTCTGGAGAGCACAAAATGGCTTCTACTAGTAAGGTGACCTTAGAAAAGTGGTCCTGTTACTTATCTATCCTAGATTTCCTAAAAGTAACTTAAGATACTAACTTAAAGAGGAGATTCTGATTTGTCCTATATAAATGGAAAGCAGGCTGGAAATGTAGAAAATCTCCCACAGATCTTCTATTCTAGAAGTTTAAGTCAAAGGACTTTTCTGCTTCAAAACAGCTCTTTAAACACCTAATTTAATGTTAGTGTGGTTCTTCACAGGAGACTACAGCAGCAAATCTGCTGTGACATATGCACACATTTCCTGAGTACTAAGGTGTGTCCCCCTAGCACTGTTGCAGTAGAGGCATTTCACCCAGCGTACTAATGTATTGCATTTGATTGGTAATTTTCAGACCATGACTTGGAAATGGCAAGTTAAGCCTGTTTTGTGACAGATTAAAACTCTTTTATATTTTGTTTCTCACAATGCTTCTCACTGGAATTTCTGCAAAATTCAAGAATAACAGAAACTGAGCACTAGACTACCATAGAGCCTGGCACATGTAAGGTACTTAGTAAATGTTCTTTGAATGAATGAAAGAATGAACAAGTGATTCACAAATAAAGCAAACTAGTCTCTTAAAAGTAATTGTTCAGTTCTGTAAATAAAGTTGTGTTTTCATCCTTCCCCTTGTTTTGGAAATAGAATGATCATGCTTTCCTCACTAGGCATAGATGAGGCTAATTAACATTTGCTTTCCCCATTTAGAGACTTTCTGTCATATTCAAGGAACATCAACAATTCCAATTCTGAGAATTGTTCAACCCAGTCATTAATTCAAAAAGATTCTCTTGGGCGCCTGGGTGGCTCAGTGGGTTAAGCCGCTGCCTTCGGCTCAGGTCATGATCTCAGGGTCCTGGGATCAAGTCCCACATCAGACTCTCTGCTCAGCAGGGAGCCTGCTTCCCCCTCCTCTCTGCCTACCTCTCTGCCTACTTGTGATCTCTCTCTCTGTCAAAAAATAAATACAATCTTTAAAAAAAAAAAAAAAAAGATTCTCTTTGTGCTATTAGAACCTCATCAGCAATTTGCTTTTGTGTTATAAGGAAACACAGAACTTCTCTGCTAATGAATGAAACTTTTCAACAATTTGCATGACACCAGAAGCTCATGCACAGGTAGATTACATAAAGTTGGCTGAGACAAACCCAAACCCACTTTTTCAAGGCCTAGATCAGCTTTCTTGTCTTCACTGGCTATCTCCCCCATACTGACCTCTCCTGGACTCTCCTCTCAGCTCTCAGGGCCAGGGGAGAAATGCAGAATGCAAAATGTTGTTTTAGCAAGAATCCCTCACATGGCTTTAGCACTTTATTGTTTACAAAGTACTTTCCCTGCTCCATCTTCCTCCCAACCACTGAAGAGGAAACTGAGGCTTTCATTATGGTAGTTCCAATTCTACATTTGTAAGGCAGTAAGTGCTTTTAGCCATCATCTTGTTTATATGGCTTTACCATCTGAGAAAGAATCTTAACTTCATCACTTTGTAGATGTAACCTTGAATAATTTTTAAACTTCTCTTAGCTTCAATTTCCCAATCTATAAAATGGGAGAGTTCTTGTAGTACAGAACTCAGAATTGCCAGAAGAATAAAGGGAGATAATTCACATAAAGCAAATAACACTGTATCTGGCACATAGGAAGCTATCCATGAAGATTAACTATTATAATGATCTCCACTATACAGAATAAAACCTGAGGCTCAGACAGGTTACAAGATCACACAGTTAGTAAGTGGTGGGGCTACAAGTCAGGAGTATCTGACTGAGACCAGAATCTAGTGCAATCCACCAGTGTTGTATTGGTTCTCTGAGAATTGAAGTGGCACATCCTCATTGTCAGCCCCTGCCCATGTGAACGCTGTGAATACCCAGTAGATGAAAGAAAGAAGAGGGTTGGGCAACCCTCTGTCAGAGCTAATGAAAAACAACTGAGCAGGAGGACATTCACTTTTGCTTCATTAACTGAGGGAATTTGGAAATGGTCTTCTGATACTCTGCTTCTATGGGGGAGCTGTTTGATGGCTTGAACATTTTAAGGACCCTATACACTTGCAATTTCGCAAATCTAAGCCCAACCCTGCATCTCCTCCTTCCCATCAAGCCTTTTCCCTCTGCCCTCCTCCTGTCCTAGTATCTCAACAACTTGGAAATGCTCTGTTCTCTCAGGAATGTGGTACCAGAAGGAACTAACTCTCTGGTCAGCTATAGCTGGGACCTGCCAAATTCATTTATGACTATGAAAGAAGTGCAACCCATCTTTGGGTGCTGTGTGTTAAGCATTTTCAAGCACTCAAGCCCACTTCTGTCTGTCTCCAAATGGGTACTCTTATCTACTCCACTCTACAGTTTCTAAGAGGATGTGGGGACAGGAGTGCAAAGTAGATTATTAATCATGAAATGGCCACATAACAGTTGTATTCATGATCACCAGGTGAAAGCAGGGGGCACCAAGACCATGAGAATGGGTTTCTAGCACCTGGTAAATCAGAGGTCTTAATCCTGACCAGGGAGGGTCTGCCTTTCCATTCTGCTTTTTTTGGGAAACGACCCTGTGCCCTGAGTTAACAAAAACAAAAACAAAAATACCCTGTTTATTTAGTTATATATTTATATACCTATTTAATATATAATAATTATAGTTTATATATATATGTCTCATATATGTGTGTGTGTATATATATATGTAAATAATAATTTACTGTAAAGAATTGCCCTGTGTAATTATGATGGCTGACAAGTTCCATGATCTGGAGCTGGAGAGCCAGGAGAGCTGATAGTGTAGTTCTGTCTCTAAGGTCAGCTGGCTTGGGACTCAAGAAGAAGGGATGTTTCAGTTTGAGTCCAAAGGCAGAAAAAAGTGAATATCCCAGTTCAAAATCAGGCAGGAAGAATTACTTCTTATTAATGGGAGAGTCAGCCTTTTTATTCTATTCAGGCCTTCAACTAATTGGATAGCGTCACCCCCTACTGGGGAGTGCAATCTGCTTAACTCAATCTAGCTACTTAAATGTTATGCTCATCCAAAACAACTTCACAGAAATACCCAGAATAATATTTGACCAAATATCTGGGTACTTTATGGCCTAGGCAAGTTGACATATAAAATTAACCATCATATTGGGATGGTTTGGGGAAAAGTAGGTTGTTCTCATTAAGAATGGTTTGCCTTTTCTGTCTATTTTCTCATGAAAGACCTCAAGCCAAGGTGTGTCTCTTTGGAGTGACTTAAGGTTATTGAAACTTCTCTACAGTCCAAGGTAGCCTCTTACTAGTCTTGATAATAAGTGGAGATTCTGAGAGTTTAAGTAATTTGCCAAGATTATAAAGGACAGACCTAGCATTTAAACTCAGTTCTACTGGCCTTCAAACTTTCACTTTTTCCATTCTTCCCATGAGGTACCTGCTTCTATTTCTCACTAGTTTTCTATTTCCTGTTTAGTCTCCCAGTCAATACCTGCCTTTCAACACCACCCACTACTACTCACAACTTCTATTTTTTTAAGATTTTATTTATTTATTTAACAGAGAGAGAGATCACAAGTAGGCAGAGAGGCAGGCAGAGAGAGGAGGAAACAGGCTCCCTGCTGAGCAGAGAGCCGAATGCGCGCGCGGCTTGATCCTAGGACCCTGGGACCATGACCTGAGCCAAAGGCAGAGGCTTTAACCCACTGAGCCACCCAGGCGCCCCAACTACTCACGACTTCTGAAGTTGTGGACTGCCTTTAGATTGTAAACCTACTTATAACCAAACTAGGGATGCCTTTCTCTTGCTGGGATTTAATTTATGATTATCAGCCTCTTCTTAACCATGACTCCTCTTCCAGCTACCTTCCCTTCTCTCTCACTTCCCTCAGTAACCCCAAATGCTGTGCAACTAGAGTTGTGCTGTGGATTATTCCAAGTCCTCATGAGAACTAGAGCTAAGAAGTAATAAATCCAGGAGTCAAACTCAAGTTTTCATATCTTAAGCCCAAGTACACTGACCTCATGGCCAGAGATCTGCAAATGGGTGTGTGCTCAAGACAATCCATTGAGACAATGGCAAGAAATTACTAGAATATCTGTTTTTAACTTAGTATTTTAATTTTAATTTTTATGCAATCTTTATAATATACACAATGTGCTTTGTTATAGTAGTACATGTGTCATTTGTAAATATATACACATGTATTGGAGAATATTACTTTTAAAAAATGGATAGGGATACAAGCTTAAAAAAAAAAAACCTAGAGACTGCTGTTCTACATTGGTGCTTTATGAATATTAACATGCATATAAACCACCTGGGAATTTTGGTAAATACAAGTTCAGATTCTGCATTTTAAACAAACTCTCTTCTGATGTCCATATTTTGGTTTGGAGCCACGCTTTGAATAGAAAGATTCTCTATACCACACTATTCTTGATTTAGTGATGTGAGGCTGCTGTAAGTGTTCAATACATGGATATGGGATGAATGAAAACAAACAAATCAGTATATATATATACTCAGAGATTATTTTCAATTTTTTTGAAATGTTTCTTATTTAAGAAAACCAGTGCCTGTATTTTTAAAATAACTATTAAGGTTAATGTGAAATCATGTTAGGTATTATATTATTTCAAATCAATCCCTGTGACAAGTTGTGTTTGGTTTTAATCTTCACTTGGGATGATATTCTAGACTAAAGAAAGTAACAGTTTCTAAACTCAAGTAATGAGTTTAATTTTAAGTTCTAAAACAGACATTCCAAAGACCTCATTCTTCTTCCTCAGCAGCTATTGGGGAGTCTAAGAAGAGTAATTTTTTCTCATAGCATTGCCCAAAGTTCACACTAACATTTTTAAATTCAGCCTTTCTCTTTCTGGAGGTAATGGATCTACTCATCGACTGGTAGCAGCTTTCTTCTGGCTAGTTCTATGGAATGAGTGGGGCTGGGGGCGTTGAATTTAATGAACTTGTAGGCTGTGGTTGGAAGTTACAAAGCAGCCAAAGGCAGGTCAGTTACCTTCCAGCTGCTGCAGTGCCAAGTGGAGGAAAGGCTGGATGGAGATAGCCACCCTGCACCCAGATTAGCCACCCCAGCTAATCTGGGTTATTTTTGCCTCAGCTCGTGGGGTCCCAGAGTTAGTGCAGTATGTAGAAGAGAAGGGGCAAGTGTTCTGCTGGACCAGCAAGTAGCCTCTTGCAAGAGACTTTCTTCCTGTCTTTTATTTTAGTTTTTAATCTTCTTGGTACTTTATTTTGTAAGGCAAATAGGTTGTTTTAAATGACTGTTTCATTCTTGGACAAGAAAAGGATTCATTTCAGTGAACCAAAATGACATACTTGTGAATGGTTCTGTTTAGTAGCTAGAGATATTTTAAGAATCCGGAAATGGATGGTTTAGAGAACAACAATGACAATTTTCAAGGATGTTGTTATTCTGACAGCCCAGTTTACATGTATTCTCTACTGATTACATGGGAATAGTAAAACTACAAAAATTTCTTTGGAAGTGATAAATTCATGGAAGACAAAC
Organism: Meles meles; assembly: GCF_922984935.1. Classification (NCBI taxonomy): domain Eukaryota; kingdom Metazoa; phylum Chordata; class Mammalia; order Carnivora; family Mustelidae; genus Meles; species Meles meles. The sequence goes on from NC_060069.1 coordinate 58,773,355, forward strand.
GGGAATAAATATTGTCATCAAATTTTAAGCTCTCCTTCCCACCCTTTATTTAAAATTTTGTGTTATCTTTATATTCACAAACTATACAAGCATTGAACTAGTAAACATTTTCAACAATTTTAAAAGCACTTTTAAATCTTTCTTCCTTGCCAATTCTTGGTTCACCTCCTTTATGTTCTTAACTTGTAATTATATTAATATTTGGTCTAAAACATATTTTATAAGATGGATTTATGCGTCATTTTGTATTTGACTTATGTTATTGTAAGCACATATTATTCCAACTAACTAGTTTCTTATAAGCTATATTATTCCAGTGTTTTGGCAAGTCATTTTGGATACTGTACCTTCTGTTTATTAAGCAGTATTCAAAAAACTGTGTTCTGAGAATACAGAGGTAAATGGACTGTCCCTTCCCTCAAGAAGCCATGATTTGAGGCCCAAGTTTTGAAATATTTTTATATAAGAATTTCTTTCTCTAATCATGGCTTTTGTTAATATGCTTTGTATTATCTATTTTAGCAATTATTTCATTCTGTTAATCTGTTAATTGATGGAAAATTTGATATAAATATGCACAGACTCTTCTTTATAGTAAATTTCTTCGAATTTGCTCATTAGTTCCATATCATAAGGAGCAGCTATTGCCCAGAATCCATATATTGGACCTCTCCTCTGAGCTGATGACTTCATTTTAGGTCAGAAACTCAAAAGGTACCTCTTACGAAATCAGGGTTCTGAGTCCAGTTCCCTTGTGAGCCAATTATCTTCACATGACTTTTGAAGACCTCACATCCTGATCTTTTGTTAATGATATTTGTGAATATCCCACAGGGAAATACATGTCTATTGCATGGGAAGCTAGTGAAAGAGCTGAGAGTATTGCCCAAATCTGCCTTTACAGATGTAAAAACAATCCAAAGCTCAGATCCTATTGTCAGAGGAATCATTTTTATTTAACTATGAGGCACTCTGCACCATTTCAATAACACATGGTCAGTGTTTTCTGAATGAACAAATGAATTTCGCCTACAACCTGTGCTATGTTAGGGTCTAAGGGATATTGGAAGCCTGTCTGTATTAGAGGGAAAGGGGCCACCATAAGTGGAAATTACACAAGTGGTTACTTCAAGTGTGGGAGTTAGGAAGAAAAGTGAGAATATAAGAGAATATAAGCACTTAAGAGAATGTAAACACATCTCACTGATTCTAGCCCTGAAACACAGCATAGGGAAGTTATAATAACAACCCTGCAAGGCCTTTTCATTGTCAGCCTTTGGGAACTGTGTTCGTGTTCTCCTGCATCCAAAGCCTTAGACTTAGAACTCTCTATAGGATTGTAAAACTGGAATACCAGAAGGGCAAGTCTGCAGAGAAACCCTGTCTCATCTCTGCTCTCTACTTTTCTTTTTCTTAACACATCTCACACTGTATTGTTATAATTGGTTTGTCTGTTTTCCCTTCTAAATTCTAAGCTCTTTGAGGGCAATATCCCAGTGATTCCAGTGTCTGACCTGGTAGGTGTCTGACTTAGTAGGCTCTTACTCATGTGTGTGGACTATGTGGATACTAACGGGAACTCTGAGAAGATGTCAGCTGGTTGGAGGAAGACAGAAGAGTTGGTGATGACAGCAGGAAGGAGATTCAAGGAACGCCTGAGGAAAAATTCCATCTGTAGTGAAGTGTGTGTTGGGGGCTTGATAGGATCCAGTGGCAAGAGCAGTGACAGAACCTGAGGAGAGCTCTGACCAGAGTGCAGGGAAATACATGTCTCATGTAGTAGCCTCTGGAGTTGAAGTCAGCACTAAGTGGACTGAAGACCTCAGGAAGTCAGAATGGTAAGAGCCTATGAACCAGCAGCCAGAGCAGCAAATGCAGATTGAAGGAGGCCAGGACACACTAGGATTATCCCTACAAGAATGGATGGAACTCGGGGCACCTGGGTGGCTCAGTGGGTTAAAGCCTCTGCCTTCGGCTCAGGTCATGATCTCAGAGTTCTGGGATCGAGCCCCACATTGGGCTCTCTGCTTAGCAGGGAGTCTGCTTCCCCCCCTCTCTCTGCCTACTTGTGATCTCTTTCTCTCTGTCAAATAAATAAATAAAATCGTAAAAAAAAAAAAAAAAAAGAATGGATGGAACTCACATTACCTAAATACTGAGAGGATCAATGTGCCAGGAACTTTCACAAACAGAATCTCAATCACCCCTTCAAGGAACCCAATATGCACTCATTATACAGATGAAATTGAAGCTCATAAACTTGTCTGAGCACACAACTAAGGAGTGAAAGGACTGGGCTTTTAAACCCAGATGTAAACCCCATGTTCAATGCTGCTTTCATTGCAACACACATGCTTAGGCCAACCTACCTAAACATTACTTGGACAACCTACCTAAACATTACTAAACAAACATCTGTCTCTAGCAATGGGGGTTTGCATCTCAGCTTTGAAGAATCTGAGGTAGTAACTTCTGGGAGATAGAGGCCACATACTTTCAGTGACCAGTGAATAGTGGTTTAAGGATTCCACATGGGGACTCATGTGCCAATAAACATAGTCTCTGTCACCCACTGGCCAGTAGGGTTTAAGAAAAGAGTTACATTAAGGGGCCCAGCAAAAGGCAGAAGCAAGGAGAGAGCCCCCCTTACCCAAGAGGAACAACTTTCAGGGAGCAAAACAGTGCCACATAGTGGGATCCAGAACCGCTCACAATGAGCCTGCCCCCTGGTGAGGGCAGCACATTTCCACAAGAGCAAGGGCACCTGAGAATCAGTGCAACACGGTCCTTCCCCAGAAGACCAGCAGGAACAGCTGGTTAGCACCAAGTTTGCCAATCATAGAGAACTGCAAAACTTCAGCTCTTGGAGAAAACAGTATATAATTTTTTTTTTTTCTTGTTATTCTTTGGTCTTTCAGGTTTTTTTGTCAGCTATATTCTTATTTTTTCATTCTGTTTTAATTTTTATTTATATATATGAAATATATATGTGATATATATGTAATTTTATATATAATTATATATAATATTATATATTCGATATATATGATATATATATGTGTGTGTGTAATTTTTTGTTTCCTTTCATTGTGTTGTATTGTATTTTGGTATATATATAAGTATTTCTTTCTTTCCTATGTTGGAATCTAGTTTCTTTTAACAAACAAATTTATTGTTTTGTTTTGTTTTTTGTTTTTTTCTTATATTGTTTTGGTTTTTTTCCTTCTAGTTTGTTTTGTTTTTTTATGTTGTTATCGTTATTGTTCTCTTTTCTCTCTATTTCTTTTATTCTTTTCTGTTTGTAATGATGAGACAGAGAGATTCACCCGAAAAGAAAGAACAGGAGGTAGTACTCACTGCCAGGGATTTTATCAATACAGATAGAAGTAAGATGTCTGAACTAGAATTTAAAACAACAGTTATAAAGATACTAGCTGGGTTTGAAAAAAGCATAGAAGACAATAGAGAATCCCTTATTATAGACATAAAAGAACTAAAGTTAAATGAAGATGATATTAAACATGCTATTACTGAGATGTAGTCACAAATGGAGGCTCTAACAGCCAGGATAAAGGAGGCAGGAGAACCAGTGATACAGAAAACAAAATGATGGAAAATAAGGAAGCTGAGAAGAAGAGAGAAAGACAACTACTGGATCAGAAAGTGAAACTTGGAGAACTCAGTGATTCCATAAAGAAAAATAATATCAGAATAACTGGGATACCAGAAGATGGAGAGAGAGAGAGAGAGAGAAGCAGAAAGTTTATTTATAAAATTATAGCTAAGAACTTCCCTCATCTGGGGAAAGAAACAGGCATTCGAGGCACAGAGACACCCCCCCACTCAAAATCAATAAAAATAGGTCAACACCTCAACATATTATAATGAAGTTTGCCAATTTCAGAGATAAAGAGAAAATCTTGAAAGCAGCTCAGGACAAGAAGTTCTTAGCCTATAAGGGTAGAAACATAAGACTGGCAGCAGACCTGTCTGCAGAGACCAGACAGGCCAGAAAAGACTGGCAGGATATAGCCAATGTGCTAAATGGGAAAAATATGCAGCCAAGAATAATTTACTGAGCAAGACAGTCATTTAGTATAGAAAGAGAGATAAAGTTCCCCAGACAAACAAAAATGAAAGGAATTCATGAACACTAAACCAACCCAGCAAGAAATATTAAAGGGGATCCTTTGAGCAAAGAGAAAGCCCAAAAGTAACAGAGACCAGAGAAGAACAGAGACAATATACAGTAATAGTCACTTTACAGGTAATACAGTGGCACTAAATGCATATCTTTCAATAATTACTCTGAATGTAAATGGGCATTTAGCCACTTACCCAAATTCACAGGGTTTCAGATTGGATAAAAAAGCAAGACCCATTAATATTCTCTCTGCAAGAGACACATTTTAGACCAAAAGACATCTCCACATTTAAAGTGAGAGGGTGGAAAACTATTTATCATGGTAATGGACATCAAAAGAAGGCTTGGGTGGCAATCCTTACATCAGATAAATTAGATTTTAAACTAAAGACTGTAATAAGAAATGAGGGAGGACACTATATCATACTTAAAGGGTCTATCCAACAAGATGATCTAACAATTGTAAATATTTATGCCCTAACACAGGAGCAGCCAATTATATAAGCCGATTAATAATAAAATCAAAGAAATACATTGACAATAATACAATATTAATAGGGGACTCTATCACCCTCTCACTGAAATGGACAAATCATCTAAGCAAAAGATCAACAAGGAAATAAGGGCTTTAAATGACACGCTGGAATAGATATACATCACAGATATATTCAAAACATTCCATCCCAAAACAACAGAATACACATTCTTCTCTAGTGCAAATGGAACACTCTCCAAAATAGATCACATCCTGGGTCACAAATCAGGTCTCAACCAGTACCAAAAGACTGGAATCATTTCATGCATATTTTTGGACCACAATGCTTTGAAACTCGAACTCAATCACAAGAGGAAAGTTGGAAAGAACTCAAATACATGGAGGCTAAAGAGCACCTTACTAAAGAATGAATGTGTCAACCAGGAAATTAAAGAAGAATTTAAATAATTCATCAAACAAACAAAAATGAAAACACAACTGTTCAAAATCTTTGGGATGCAACAAAGGCAGTCCTAAGGAGGAAGTATATAGCAATATAAGCCTTTCTCAAGAAACAAGAAAGGTCTCAAATACATAATCTAGCCTTACACCTAAAGAAGCCAGAGAAAGAACAGCAAAGAAAGCCTAAACCCAGCAGGAGAAGAGAAATAGTAAAGATTAGAGCATAAATCAATGAAATAGAAACCTAAAGAACAGTATAACAGATCAACAATACTAGGAGCTGGTTCCTTAAAAGATTTAATAAGATTGACAAACACTTGGCCAGACTTATCAAAAAGAAAAGAGAATGGACCCAAATTAATAAAATCATGAATGAAAAGGAGAGATCACAACCAACACCAAAGAAATACAAACAATTATAAGAACATATTATGAGCAACAATATGCCAACAAAATTAGTCAATCTGTAAGAAACGGATGCATTCCTAAAGATGTATAAACTACCAAAACTGAAAGAGGGATAAATAGAAAAACTGAACAGACCCATAACCAGCAAGGAAACTGAAACATTAATCAAAAATTTCCCAACAAACAAGAGTCAAGGTCTGGATGTCCTCCAAGGGGAATTCTACCAAACATTTAAAGAATAATTAATACCTATTCTTCTGAAACTGTTTCAAAAAAATATAAATGGAATGAAAACTTCCAAACTCATTCTATGAAGTCAGCATTAACTTGATCCCAAAACCCGACAGAGACCCCACCAAAAAGGAGAATTACAGACCAATATCCTTGAACTTGGATGCAGAAATTCTCAGCAAGACACGAGCTAATAGGATCCAACAGTACATGAAAAGGATTATTCACCATGACCAAGTGATTTATTCCTGGACTGCAAGGATGGTTCAACATCTGTAGGTACACCACATTGATAAAAGAAAGGACAAGAACCGTATGATCCTCTCAATAGAGACAGAGAAAGCATTTGATAAAAATACAGCATTCTTTCTTGATAAAAATTCTCTTCAGTGTAGGGATAGGAGGAACACACCTCAATATCATAAAAGTCATTTATGAAATGACTTGAATATATGAAATGATATATGAATATCATCCTCAATGGAGAAAAATTGAGAACTTTTCCCCTAGGGTAGGAATAAGACAGAGATGTCCACTCTCATCATTGCTGTTCAACATAGTACTGGAAGTCCTAACCTCAGCAATCAGACAACAAAAAGACATAAAAGGCATTCAAATCAGCAAAGAAATCAAACTTTCACTCTTCACAGATGACATGATACTCTACATAGAAAACTCAAAAGGCTGCCCCCAAATTGCTAGAACTGATACAGGAATTCAGCAAATTGATAGGATATAAAATCAAAGTACAAAAGTCAGTTACATTTCTATACAATAACAGTGAAGCAGAAGAAAGAAAAATCAAGGAGTTGATCCCACTTACAATATGCACCAAAAACCATAAGATACCTAAGAATAAACCTAACCAAAGAGATAAAGGCTCTGTACTCTGAAAACTATAGAACACTTAGGAAATAAATTGAAGAAGACACAAAGAAATGGAAAAACATTCCATGCTCATGGGTTGGAAGAACAAATATTGTTAAAATGTCTATGCTACCCAAAGCAATCTACACATTCAAAGCAATCCCTATCAAAATACCATCAGCATTTTTCATAGAACTGGAGGAAACAATCCTAAAACCTGTGTGGGACCACAAAAGACCCCAAATAACCAAAGGAATGTTATAAAAGAAAACCAAAGCCAGCGGCATCACAATTCCAGACTTCAAACTGTATTACAAAGCTATAATCATCAAGATACTGGCACAAAATGTACTTGCACAAAAACAGACACATAGACAATGGAACAGAATAGAGAACCCATGGGCACCTGGGTGGCTCAGTCAGTTAAGAAGCTTCCTTCAGCTCAGGTCACGATTCCAGAGTCCTGGGATCAAGCCACACGTTGGACTCTACAAAGCAGGGATCATGCTTCTCCCTCCCCCCTCTGTCTGCCACCTCCCCTGCTTATGCTCTTTCTCTGTATAAAATAAAAAAAATTAAATCTTAAAAAGAAAAAGAATACAGAACCGAGAAATAGACCCTCTACTCTATGGGCAACTAATCTTCAACAAAGCAGGAAAGAATATCCAGAGGAAAAAAGACAATCTCTTCAACAAATGGTGTTGGGAGAATTGGATGGCCATATGCAGAAGAAACTGGACCAGTTTCTTACACCACACACAAAAATAAATTTAAAATGCATGAAGACCTAAATGTGAGATAGGAGTCCATCAAAATCCTAGAGAATGCAGGCAGCAACATCTTTGACCTTGGCTATAGCAACTTCTTTGCTAGACACGTCTCCAAAGGCAAGAGAAACAAAAGCAAAAATGAACTATTGGGACGTCATTAAGACAAAAAGCTTTTGCACAGTCAAGGAACCAGTCAGCAAAACTGAAAGGCACCTGACAGAATGGGAGAAGGTATTTGCAAATGTCTTATCAGATAAAGGGCTAGTATCCAAAATCTATAAAGAACTTATCAAACTCAACACCCAAAAACAAAAAGCCACTCAAGAAATGGACAGAAGACATGAACAGACATTTCTCCAAAGAAGACATCCAAATGGCCAACAGACACCTGAAAATATACTCAAAATCACTTCCCACTAGGGAAATACAAACCAAACCATAATGAGATACTACCTCACATCAGTCAGAACGGCTAAAATTAACAACTCAGGAAACAACAGATACTGATGAGGATGTGGAGAAAGGGGAACCCTCTTACACTGTTGGTAGGAATACAAACTGGTTCAGCCACTGTGGAAAACAGTATGGAGGTTCCTCAAGAAGTTAAAAATAGAGCTACCCTACAACATAGCAATTCCCTACTAGGTATTCATCCAAAAGATACAAAGAGTGATTCAAAGAGGCAAGAGCACCCCAGTGTTTATAGCATCAATGTCCAAAATAGCCAAAATATGGAAAGAAAGATGTCCATCCACAGACAAATTCATAAAGAAGAGTGGTGTGTATATATATAATATATACAATATATATATAATATTCCATTATATATAGTTTAGCTTAATACCCTCTAGTTCCATCCATGTCATTACATTATATATGTATAATGGAATATTATATATATACACACCACTCTTCTTTATATGTATATATTATATATATATATTATATATTATATATATATGTATATATTATACATATATAATGGAATATTACTCAGCCATCAAAAAGAATGAAATCTTGCCATTTGTAATGACATGGATGGAACTAGAGGGTATTAAGCTAAACTAAATAAGTCAGTTAGAGAAAGGCAAATGCCATATGATTTCACTCATATGTGGAATTTAAGAAGCAAAACAGATGAGCATAGGGGAAGGGAAGGAAAAATAAAATAAGATGGAAATTGAGAAGGAGACAAACCATCAGAGACACTGAATTCTAGGAAACAAACTGAAGGTTACTGGAGGGGAGATGGATGGGGAGAAGGAATGATTAGGTGATGGGCATTAAGGAGGGCATTTGATGTAATGAGCACTGGGTGTTATATGCAATGGATGAATCACCAAATTCCACCTCCGAAACTAATTTTTAGAAAGACTTAAATTATTCAATCTTCTATGCTAATAACAGCAGTTACAGACCTTTTCATTCAAGGTATATTTGCTCTCTTAGCAGAAGACAAAAAAGAAATCATTGTTGCTTAAAAAAAAGAGATGTTTATTTCAGAATTTCCTGAGCACCCACTACTATACAACGATTATTTGCTTAGAGATAAAACATTAGTCTATGTCTTCAAAGAGCTTACATGTTTACATATATAGCTAAATCAGAATTAAATGCTTGCTATACAGAACTACAAATAATATAGCAATAGCAGCTCAGGGAAACAGTTTATCCTAAAAGTGCCTCAAGAGTTAGGGTGTAATAATGACCCTCATTTTAGTGGAAACTTGAACCCAAAACGATGAGAAAGATTTCAAATTTGAGAGACCTGAGAAAAAATACTTCCACTATGGCCTTGCTAAAAGGTCTTCTGCTATTTTTTAGGATATAACTCGGAGTTAAAGATCAGCCTTGAACCAAATTACCTGCATTACTGGCTTCTGCTACTTACCTTAAATAAGTCATTGATCTCTGTGTGCTTCAGTTTTCTCAGCTGCAAAATGGGGATAATAAATTTTCCTACCTTTTTAAGGTTGTTATGAGAAACTAAGTCCACCAATACATGTGAAAAGTATTTGAAACATTGCCTGACACATGGTATTGTGTAAGCCTCGGCTACTATTATTCTCAGTACTTCTTAATTTTCTTAAATCTAAAACAGAGGTAACAATACTGGCCTCACCAATTTGTTGTCAGGATTTAATGAGGTAGTTTATATTAAGTACCTGGCACATAGCAAACATTAAACATGGATTCTGTTTGTACTTTCTTCAAAGAAAATTCATTTCCTCAGTTTAAAATAGACAGTAATATGCACACAAAAAATGTTAGCTTAGGGGTTGCCTTTTTTAAACTTGTCACAGTAAAGCTTTAGAAATTTGTAAGCATACCAATAGAAGTATTGGCTCAAGTTTTGCTGGGCAATGCATTATCTATGCCCAAGTTCCAAAGTTTATCAAGTTCCCAAAATTGACGTGGCAGTTTCCACTCAGTAAATCCTTTAAAGAGGCTTATTTATGTTATAATTTCAGAATAAAGCAATCCTATCAATATCTATAAAGCTTCACAACATTCATTTCTCCCACCCACTCTAACAGCTTTAAAGTCTGTGAGCTTGTCAAGAAACTGTTGTTTTTCATTTCACTTTGGAACTCTCTAAGCTAATGAATGAGAAGGCCTGCATTAAAGGGCATTTATAATGACAGTAATAAAACACTCATACATTTGGAGATAAACCAGCTTTAAAAATGAGTTTTGGCTGTGAAATTATTCTTTCACATTAGCATATATTTTGAACAGCGGCCCCCACAAAGGAATGCAAATGTTTGAGTGTGGGCAGTAGCAATTTTTTTTATTATTTTTTTAATAGACTTCATTTTTTAGAGCAGTTTTAGTTTGACAGCAAATTAAGCAAAAGATACCGACATTTCCCATAAAATTCCTGCCCTTACATGCATAGCCTCTCCCATTATTAGCCTCTCCCACCAGAGTGCTACATTTATTTTGATTGATGAACCTCCGTTGCCACATCAGGATTACCCAAAGTCCATAGTTCACATTAGGGTTCCCTTTGGTGTTGTAAATTGCATAGATTTGGGCAAATTTATAATGACATGTATCCACCATTATAGTATCACACAGAGCAGTTTCACTGCTCTAAACATTCTATGTTCTACCTATTCATCCGTCTCCCTGGCCAACCTCTGACAATCACTGATTATTTTACTGTCTCTATAGTTTTACCATTCCCAAAATGTCATATAGTTGGAATCATACAGTTTGTAGTCTTTGCAGACTGGCTTCTTTTACTTAATAATATGCATTTAAGGTTCTTCCATGTCTTTTTAATGGTTTAATAGACTATTTATTTTTAGCATTGAATAATAGTGCATTGTTTAATGTTCCAAAGTTTATTCATCCATTCATCTACTGAAAGACATCTTGGTTGCTTCCGAGTTTTAGCTATTGTGAAAAAACCTGCTACTATCATCTGAATACAGGTTTTTGTATGGACTTGTTTTTACCTACTTTGGATAAAGGGATACAATTGCTGAATCATATGATAAGTGTATGTTTAGTTTTGTAAGAAGCTGCCAAACTGCCTCCCAAGTGGCTATCCCATTTTGATTTCCCACTAGCAGTGAATGAGAGAGTTCCGCTGTTCCACATCCATGTTAGCATTTAGTGTCATCAATTTTCCAGATTGAGGCCATTCTAATAGGTGGGTAGTGATAGTTCACTGTTGCAATTTATATTTTCTTAATGACTTATCATGTGGAGGATCTTTTCACATTCTTATTATATATATATATATATATATATATATATAGGTGAGGTGTAATCAATTTTTAAATCATTTTTTCATATTTTTGAGTTTTAAGAATTCTTCATATGTTCTAGATCATTGTCCTATATCAGATGTGTCTTTTACAAATATTTTCTCCAGTCTATGGCTTTACTTTTATTCTCTTGACAGAAATTTTAATTTTAATGAAGTGCAAATTATCAATTCTTTCTTTTATAAATTATGCCTTTGGTGTGGTCTCTAAAAATCCATTGCCAAACCCATGGTCATCTAGATTTTTGTACATTATTTTCTAGGAGTTTTACAATTTTATGTCTTAAATTTATTTCTATGATCCATTTTGAGTTAATTTTTTTGAAGGATATAAGCTCTACGTCTAGAGTAATTATTTTTTCCACATGTGGATGTCCAGTTGTCCCAGCACCTTTTGTTGAAAAGACTGTCTTTGCTCTGTTGTATTGCCATTGCTCCTTTGTCAAAAATCAGTTGGCTATATTTTTGTGGTCTATTTCTGACTTCTCCAGTCTGTTCTATTGACCTATTTGTTTATTCTTTCACCAATACCACATGGTCTTGATTGCTGTTACTTTATATTCAGATAGGGTCAGTCTTCCGACTTCGTTTTTTTTCCTTTAATATTATGTTGACTATTCTGGGTCTTTTGCCTTTCCATATAGACTTTAGATTCAATTTGTCTATAACCATAAAAAAACTTGCTAGGATTTTTATTGGGATTGTGTTGAATCTTAGATCAAATTGGGAAGATCTGGCATCCTGATAATATTGTCTTCATGTCCATGAACAAAATAACTCATCATGTATTTAGTTCATTTGATTTTTTTCCCAGAGTTTTATAGTTTTCTTCATATAGATCTTATACATATTTTATTAGATTTATACCTGATTATTTCATTTTTGGAGATGCTAAGGTAAATGATATTGTGTTTTTAATAAAAATTCCATTTGTTTATTGCTGGTATATGGGAAAGTTATTGACTTGTATATTAACCTTATGTCTTACAACTTTGCTATAATCACTTATTGATCCCAGGGATTTTCTTTCTCAATTTTTTCAGATTTTCTGCATAGATGATCATGTCATCTGCAAACAAAGACAATTTTATTTCTTCCTTCCCATTCTAGTTATCTTTTATTTCTTTTCCATATCTTATCATATTAGCTAGGACTTCCAATACAATCTTGAAAAGAAATGGTGAAGAAGATCATCATCACCTTGATCGTGATCTTTGTGGAATATCTTCAAGTTTGTTGTCATTAAATGCAATGTTAACTATAGGTTTTTTGTAGATATTTTTATCAAGTTAGGGAAGTTCTCCTCTATTCCTAGTTTCCTGAGAGCTTTTATCATGAATAGGTGTTGGATTTTGTCAAATGTTTTTTCTGTATCTATTGATATGATTATGTGATTTTTCCTTTTTTGTCTGTTAATGTGATAGATTACATAAATTTTATTTTGAATGTTGAACCGGCCTTGCCTACCTGTGATAAACCCCTTTTGATTGTGACGTATAACTCTTTTAAACATTGTTGGATTTGATTTGCTAATACTTTGTTGGGAATTTTTGCATCAATGGTTATGATAGATGTTGGTGTGTAGATTTCTCTTTTTCTAACGTCTTTGTTTACTTTTGGTATTATGATAATTCTGGCCTCATAGAATGAATTAGGAAGTATTACCTCTGCTTGCAGCTGAGAAAGAGAATTCTAAGAGAGACTGTAGAGAAGTGGTATAATTTTATCCTCAAATGTTTGATAGAATTCACCAGTGAATCTACTTGGTGGTTTCTGTTTTGAAAAGTGATTAGTTATTGATTCAATTTCTTTAGTAGATGATGGTCTATTCATATTGTCCATTTTTTTCTTGTGTGAGTTTTGGCATATAATGTCTTTCAAGAAATTGGTCCATTTTCATCAAGTCTATCAAACTTGTGGACATAAAGTTGCTCATAGAATTCCTTGACTAACCTTCTAATGTCCATGGGATAGGTAGTGATGTTCTCTCTTTCATTTCTGATTTTAGTAGTTTGTATCCTTCCTCTTTTTTCTTAGTCAGCCTTACTAGAGACTTATCAATTTTATCAACACTTTGAAAGGACCAGCCTTTGGTTTCTTTTGATTTTCTCTATTGAATTCCCAATTTTCAGTTTCATTGATTTCAGCTCTAATTTTTATTACTTCTTTTCTTCTGTTTTGAATTTAATTTTTCTTCTTTTTGTAGTTTCTTAAGGTGGAAACTTAGATTATCAATTTTAGGTCTTTTTTTCTTTTCTAATGTATGCAATGCTGTAAATTTCCCTCTAAGCACTGCTTCCAGTATATCCTACAAATTTTGAGAAGTTGTGTTTTTATTTTTATTTGTTCAAAATATTTAAAAATTTTTTTTCTATTTCTTCTTTGTGTCTTATTTAGAAGTGTATTGTTTACCATTTATTTTAGGGGTTTCCTGCTATCTTGCTGTTATTGAGTTCTAGTTTAATTCTATTGTGGTCTGAAAGCAGACATCATAAGCTCCCTAGTATTTTTAAATTTGTTAAAGTGTGTTTCATGGCACAGAATGTGGTCTCTCTTGGTGAATGTTATATTATTATACTATATTATTATATATATTATATATATATATTATATTATATATTATTATATATTATTCTTAAGAAGAATGTGTATTCTGATGTTGTTGGATAAAGTAGTTTATAGATGTCAATAATGTCCAGTTGATTGATGATGTTGAGTTCAATTATGTCCTTACTAATTTCCTGCCCACTAGATCTGACCATTTCTGATAGAGGGTTGTTAAAGTCTCCAACTATAATGGTAATTCATTATGCTTGCAGTTCTATCAGTTTTTGCCTCGTGAATTTTGATACTCTGTTGTTTGGTATATACACATTAAGGATTATGTGTTATTGAAGAATGGACCTCTTTGTCATTATGTAATGTCCTTCTTTGTCACTGATAGCTAGCTCTCTTTGGTCTGAAGTCTGCTCTGTGTGAAATTAACATGTCTACTCCTGCTTTCTTTTGATTAGTGTTAGCACAGTATACCTTTCTCCAATCCATCACTTTTAATCTAATGTGTTTTTATATTTAAAGTGAGTTTCTTATAAACAACTGTACTTGAGTGTTGTTTTTTGGATCCGCTCCAATAATCTCTGTCTTTTAACTTAGTGTATTTGGACTCTTGATGTTCAAAGTGATTATTGATCTAAATTGATATATACTATATTTGTTACTATTTTCTTTTTTTTTGTCCTTATTCTTTACTCTTATTTTTTTTTCCGCATCCATTATTTTTAATGTCCAACATTTATAATACAAGGGCCAGAGCTCTCTCCCCACCTCAAGGTTATAAGTTTTTAATTGGCTTGTGAGGCCAATAGGGATACTTCTTCTTGTCTAATTTGGTTTCTGGGAAGGCTTCATTCAGGTCCTCAATGGTCATCTGATCAAACGGAATTATTTTCCTTAGCTTCTCCAGCTGTTTTTCATATTCCACAATCCTGGCCTTTGAGACAGACAAAAACTCAGCACAACTTTTCACAACTTCTTTTTCTTCAGCGTCCACCTGAACAGTGTATATATCCTCTGGCACAGGAATCTTCAGGGCATTGAACTTCTTCTCAAAGTCATCTACCAAGCCAGCCTTCGCCACATTGGCCTTGTAGTAAGCCCAGTCAATAGTAGGGGGTTTCTCAGGGAGAGTAGCCAACTTGGAGGTAAGTGTCTCATTCCAAGATTTCAGGGAGTTAGCAATGGCCTTCTGGTTTTGGGATATGATCTCCCCAAAAGCTACCCAGTCAATGGTTTTTAGAGCAAGTTTTTGCCCAGCCATCTTGAGATCCTTTCACCGACCCGGCCACCCAGAGTCCACAGCAGCAAGGAACGGAAATCTCTTTAATCTTATTTTTATCTTCATCTCTTTTTTTTTTCTGCTATTTGTAGTTTTAATTGAGTATTTTGGGGGATTCTATTTTCTGTCCTTTCTAAGTACGTCAGTTATACTTCTTAAATTTGTTTAGTTATTGCCCTATTAGAGTTTGCAGTATACTTTTACAGCTGACCTGAGTCCACTTTCAAATAACATTATGCCACTTCACTGGTAGTACTATTACGTATGATAACAAATAATCCTATTTCCTCATTCCTGTCCCTTGTCACTGCAGTCATTCATTTCATTTATACATAAGCATGTATACATCAGCATATATAATCAAATACATTATTGGTATTGTTATTTTGAACAAACTGTTATAGATTAAATCAATTAAGAAAACAAAACACAAAAGTTTTAATTTTATCATCACTTAATCCTTTTCCAATACTTGTCTTTTCTTTATATACATCTGAGTTTCTAGCCTATATCATTTTAATTTTCTTTAAGCAACTTCTTTTAACATTTATTGTAAAGCAGATCTATTGGCCACAAATTCCCCAGTTTTTATTTGTCCAATAAAATATTTTTATGTTCATGTTTGATGGATAATTTCATAGAGGACAGAATTTTAGGTTGGTGGTTTTTTTAACCTCAACATTTTAAATATTTTGTTCCACTTTCTTTTTCCTTGCATTGTTTCTGAGAAGCCAAATGTAATTCTTATCATTTTTCCTCTATAAGTAAAGTGTTTCTTTCCCTGTCTGGATTCTTTCAGGTTATTTCTTTATCTTTGATTTTCTGCATTTTTAGATATGATATGCCTAAGTATAGTTTTGTTTTGATTTGATTTGGTTTCTTTGTTTGTTTTGTATTTATCCTGCTTGGTGTTCTCCGAGCTTCCTGGATCTCTGATTTGGTGTATAACATTTACTTGGTGAAAATTCTCACTCAATTTTATTTATTTATTTTTTAAGATTTTATTTATTTATTTGACAGACAGAGATCACAAGTAGGCAGAGAGGCAGGCAGAGAGAGAGGGAAGCAGTCTCCCTGCTTAGCAGAGACCCTGATGTGAGGCTCGATCTCAGGATCCTGGGATCATGACCTGAGCCAAAGGCAGAGGCTTTAACCCACTGAGCCACCCAGGCGCCCATCTCACTCAATTTTAAATATTGCTTCTATTCCTTTCTCTCTTTTTCCTCCTTCTGATAGTCCCATTTCACATGTTATGTCTTTTGTAGTTGTCTTACTATTCTTGGGTATTATATTCTGGCTTTTTAGTCTTTTTTTTCTGTTTTCTTTCCAATTTTGATGGTTTCTATTGATATATCCTCAAACTTCAAATTCTTTCCTCACTGGTGTCCAGTTGACTGATAAGCCCATCAAAAGCATTCTTCATTTCTGTCACAGTGTTTTTGATCTGTAAAGTTTCTTTTGGATTCTGTCTTATAATGTCCATTTCTCTACTTACTTTTTAAAGATTTTATTTGTTTATTTGACAGAAGAAAGAAAATATACAATCAAGGGAGCAGCAGGCAGAGAAGGAGGAAGAAGTTGGCTCCCTGCTGAGCAGAGAGCCCGATGCAGGGCTTGATTGCAGGACCCCAGGATCATGACTTGCACCAAAGCCAGATACTTAACTGACTGAGCCTACCAGTCATCCCCATCTGTGTACTATGTTGCCCATTTATTCTAGCATGCTATCTACTTTATCCATTAGAGTTATTATATTAACTGTAGTTGCTTTAAATTCTCACTCTGATAATTCCAACATGGCTTCTATATTTGGCTCTGATTCTGATGCTTGCTCTATCCTTTCAAACATGTTTTCCCTTTAGTATGCTTTATAATGTTGGCTTGATATGCATACATGATATAGTGAGTAAAAAGAACTGCTCTAAATAGGACTTTAGTGATGTGGTAAGGTGTAAGGGAGGAACAGGGCTATGACTTGGTCTCAGTCTTTCGGTGAAACTGTTTCAGGACTATGAACTCATAAATGCTTCTCAGGTCTCCCCACCCCCTTAGATGAGATATATGGCTAAATAAGGCTGAAGATGGATATATCCCTTCTCAAAAATCAGTTAGGCTCTAATAATACCCTAGCAGGTTAAACTCTGGTTAAGTAGTTTTTCTTGAGTACTGACTGTGTTAAGAAGAACAGAATGCTCTGGTGTATTTTTAAATCGCTTCTTTTCTCGCCCACGCTGGTTAAGTCCCCAGAGGCAAAACTCACAAAAGAATGAAGCCCCCCTCCAACCTCCCATGATTAGGTCTCTGCAGAGCATTTGACTTTCAGATCTGTCCGCACTGAGCCTCCAGCAATTCATCAATTATATTTCAGGTTTCTCTTATCCTGGCACTGGTTCCCATGGAGGTTTTTACTTCAGTAAGTTGTAGTTCTCTGTATCTGCCTTTCTGTCTCTCCATTTTTGGGCAGTGGTTTGCCCTGTGACCTTACCTGTCTTAAGGATTTAAGATCTTTTTGATTCTTCAGTTTGTTCAGGTTTTCACTTGTTAAGAGTAGAGTGGCAATTTCCAAATCCTTATGTGCCAGACCAGAAACCAGAAGTCAGCAGTAGTATTTTAAATTCCAAATCTATGCCACTCATTTTTCTCATTCTGCATTTCAGGGGGTTTTTTGCTTTGTTTTGTTTTTGGTTTTGTTTTGTTTTTTAAAGGAAATCAACATCCTGCCCTTTGGTAGAAGTGCAAATGCCCTTTTTTGTACCATTTGCTAGATTCATTCTTCATCTTCCTGCCCTTTTGTTTGCTTTTCATTCTCTTTGTCAAAACTTTCTTAGAAAAAATCTCTGTTAGCAGTGGTTGAGTAGCATAGAAGAACCAGAAACCACCAGATCTAGGAGTTACCTTAAAGATCACTTAGTAGAACTACACTTGGATGCTTAAAACTCTTCTACAACATTCCTGACAAGCTGACAGCAATTGCTTGCACATGCTAGTGGTGTAGAACTCACCATCACCTATTACCGGTCTATTGAGCAAGCACAGTTCATGGAATATAATCAAAATATAACTTTTTACTTCCCATTGTCACCTTAAAATGTACTTGATGAGAGAATCTTTCTCCAGCTTCTAAATAGAAACCTGGCAGAACCCATGATGCCTCCAGTCACTCATAGTTAATGCAAAGTGCTAGTCTTTTTAAGTCACAAAAGTACATTCTTAATTTTATAATTAAATATTCAATTCAATGTTTTGTTCACACTTCGGTCTTTTTACAAGGCACAAATCTCTCTCTACCCTATCCATTCCAGCAAAGCCCTTTAGTAAGGGTGATCTGCCCTTTTTTCTGGTCTATCTAGCTAATTTTGGTCTTAGACCCTTCTGGAGTTGGAGTTCAGGAGGATAGAGGAAGAAAAGGAGCAGAAAATTCTCACTTCACAAAATTACCATAGAACTACTGAAACCAAACTTTAGAGATCTTCATTTGCAAATGCCCTTTCAAAGGCCTTCTAGTTAATTTTTTATTTGTGATGCTTTCCTCTTTTTCTCAAAGAGAATTTTTCAAATTCTGTGTTTAGAATCTCACAAAACCTGGACCTACCCATTTGTCTCAAGTACTGCTGTAATTCCATGGTTTATTGTTCTGATTAATGATTAAACCTGATAACTCCTGAGTACAGAGAGTTGGTCTGTTCTTCAAAGGCTCTCCTGCTGGGCCTCTCTGAGATAACTCTCAGATAACTTTCACCTTTGGCTGGTTGCTCTTCCTCCCTCTTCAGTTTCTAATTTTCCAGTGGTCTTCCCTAACCAAACTCTATACTGGACTCTCCTCACTCTCTGGCCGAAGTCCTCTTAAGCAGAATATTATAGCAAACTCCACATGTGTTCTCTGGGCTTCTTGTACCTTTAACCTGCCATTTGAGAAAGGGCATATTCATTTAACATAAAGCATCTCTTTTTGCACTATCCCTTAAAAGAGCCCCCCCTCAAAAGGTATTCACATCCTAATCCTCAGAAGTTCTGACTGTTACCTTATATGGCAAAAATGACTTTGCAGATATGATTAAATTAAGAATTTTGAGATGAAGATACTATCCTGGATTGATCAAGTGGGCCCTAAATGTAATCACAAGTATTATAAGAGAAAGACAGAGGGAGATTTGCCTACAGAGAAGGCAAGTGATGATGAACACAGAGATTGGAGAGATTTTCTTTGAAGACAAGGGAAGGGGCCACCATCTAAGAAATGCAGGTGGCTACCAGAAACTGGAAAAGGCCAAGTAATGATTTCTCTCTCCAGAGCTTCTGGAAGGAAACTACTCTGTCAGTACTCTGACTTCAGCTTAATGAGTCTGATTCCAGACTTCTGACCTCCAGAATTCTAAGGGCATACATTTATGCTGTTTTAAGCCACTAAGTTTGTGGTTATTTTTTAGAGCAGCAATAGGAAACTAATAAACTCTTCAAATAGTTGATTTTCTTGACACCCTTGAATGAAGAAGTCATGTTGCCCAGAAGTGTTGGGTCTCCTGTTTAAAGGTATTTAAGCAAAGAGCAGTGGCCATTTCTAGTGCCCCAACACCATCCAATAAATAAGCATTCTAAAAAAGGTTCCTTTCGTTTTGTTGTTGTTGTTTTTCTTGTTTCTTTTTCTTTTTTGATTTTTGTTCTTTGTTTTTTGAGATGCGGTATCCCAACTAAAGCCTACCAATTATGTTTTATCAACTCAAATGTTTACTCTGCCTGGTTTGGGTGGCCTTCACCAGATCTAGGAAAATAAAAACAAAGGCGAACAAAAATACTGATGGCACCAGTACCTGGATCCACTGCTGTAGACAGCTCCAAAGTTCTTTTAACTGAAATTTACTTCTTTTGTTCTAAGAAGTGCAGCAGACTGCATTACTGCCTTCTGCCAAAGAGCTTGAAATAATCCCTGCCCCACACTATTTTTGGTATCCAGGACAATAGATAGGCAAAAGAGAAAATTCAGGGCAGTACTGCAAAAATAGGCCTTCTCATTTTTGAAATGAATTATCTCTTACTTGGTCCCAGGGTACCTTGCAGGAACCAAAAAAAAAAAATAATAATAAAAAATAAAAAATTACCCAAGGGATCAAAGCAAGGACCTTGATGGTATTTCGCAGTAGCAAGTTCAGGTTGATTCTATTTCATTCATTCTTTAAGTTTGATCAATTTCCTGTGTTCATTTGCATAACTACACTTTACCATGTTTCTCCAGTAACTGGATACTCTGGCAATTTCAACTTAGTACTCTTAATATAGCTTTATTTTCTTAGCAAAGCACAGAATGCTAAGAAAATTTCAAGGAGCAGCATCTGTGCTCTCTGCTTTGCTATAGAAATTATATTATTTGTGTTTTAATAGATGTATGAATTTATATACATATTATTCCATTTGCAAACAAAGATACAGCAGAAACATAACAACTCCACAGTAAACCAGTGTTATGCTAAACACTTTTCTTGGTGTCTCTAATTCTATATAAAACAAGTTAAATTTCTTTCACTATTTCTTAGAACAAAATCAATGGAATTCACATCAGCCTGCATTTGTGGAGCACATACAGTACTACCAGATGACATGCTGGACACTGGTTACAAAAGTGGCATGTACCTCTTCCCTTTAAGGAGCTCACAGACGGGAAGATGATACAAATATGAAAAACAAAACAAAACAAACTAACTAACAAAAACCGCCATTCCAAATGTGAGGATAGTGTAAGTAGATATGTAGAGATGACACAGATGAGGAAACAATCACTTCTCTTTGGGAAAAGGAAAGAGAAGCTATAGTGAAGTAGTATTTGGTCTGGGCCCAGGGTTTTTGTTTTGTGGAGTGTTTTGTTTTGTTTTACAGGGCCAAGAATGCAATGAGGAATTATATCTCAGAAGCAGCTAACAAAAGGAACAAAGGCAGTAGACTACACAAATGCTCAGTGTATTGGGGGAAAGAATGCACCTCAATAGAGATATAGACACTGCCTACATTTTAAGCCCTCCAGGAATAAGTGCCAAAGTTAAGTTAGGCAAAGAGTGCAAGGGAGCTTCTAGTTCACAATTACCCACTTCCTTGGCTCAAGTGCATAGATGTACCTGGGCAAACAGGCAGAAACATCAACTCTTCATCTTCCAGTACTTCATCTTCAGGCCATTTCCCTGTTTCCATGGGCAGTGAGGTGGAAAGGAGAGATGCAGTAGATAGAAGAAAGAAAATTGGGCTGAAAATCTAAAGACTTAGATGTAAATCAAAGTTAATACCTACTAGTAATCAGAACTTCTGTTTTGACCTTCCCTGAATTTTAGTAGCAATATCTGTAGAATGGAAATAAATGCCCTGCCTGCCTTATCAGGTGATTGTACAAATCAGTCATGAGGATGAACTGTCTGTTCTGACATCTCATTCAGTATTAATTTCTTTACATGCAGCACCTCTAATTTTTATAGCAATCCTATGAAGTGAGATTTACTAATCTCACTTTTCAATTGATGAAAGAGAAGTAATAAAATTCTTTTTCAGCTTTATTGAGACATAATTGACATATAACACTGTGTAAGTTTAAGGTGCATGACATGTTAATTAGAAACATTTAGATATTGCAAAAACAATTACCACCATAGTGTCAACTAATACCTCTGTCATGTCACATAATTACCATTTGTCTATGTGTGGTAAGAACATTGACGATCTATTCTCTTGGCAACTTTCAAGTATATAACATAGTATTGTTAACTATAATCTTCATGTTGTACATTAGATCCCCAGAACTTACCCATCTTATAGCTGACCAGTATATTCCCTTTTCTCCCACCCACCCATCCCCTGATAACCACCATTTTGTTTTCTGTGTCTATAAATTTGGCTTTTTTAGATTTACTGATATCATGGAGTGTTTGTCCTTCTCTATCTGACTTATTTCACTTAGCATAATGCCCTAAACTAAAATTAAACTGCTTCCTTACTTTCTTCTCCAGGTTTTTCATGACCTGTGTAATTTTTTTTAATTTAAGAATAGTTAGCGTGCAATATGTTTTAGTTTCAGGTGTATAACATAGTGATTTGACATTTATATACATTTTGCAATGCTCACCATAAGTGTAGTTACCATCTGACACCATACAACATTATTACAGTATTATTGACTATATTCCCTATGCTCTACTTTTCATCCTCATGACTTACTTGTTTTATAACTGAAAGTTTGTACCTCTCAATCCCCTTTACCTATTTTGCCCATCCTTCCCAGTCTCCTCCCCTCTGGCAACCACCAGTTTTTTTCTCTGTATTTATGAGTATGTTTCTATTTTTGTTTGTTTTGTTTTTTAGATTCCACATATAAGTGAGACGATATGCTATTTGTCTGACTCTGTCTGATTTATTTCACTTAGCATAATGCCCTCTATGTCCACCTGTGTTGTTTTAAATGATAGGGTTTCCTCCTTTCTTGTGGCTCAATAATATCCCATTCCATGATAGGCATGTAAGTTGTTTCTCTATCTTGACTATTGTGAATAATGCTTCAGTGAACATGGGAAAGCAGATATCTCCTTAGTATCCTTTGGATATCATTTCCTTTAGTTGAATAACCAGAAATGGAACTGATAGGTCATATAGTTTTTTGCGGAAACTTCATACTATTTTCCATACTGGCTGCACCAGTTTACATTCCTACTGATAGTGCATAAGTGTTCCACTTTCTCTACATGTTTGCCAATACTTATTATTTCTTATCTTTTTGATAACAGCCATTTGACAGGTGTGAGATGATATCTCATTGTAGTTTGGATCTATGTTTTTCTAATAATTAGTGAGGCTGATCATCTCCTCATGTACCTGTTGACTATTTGTATGTCTATTTTAGTTCCTCTGTTAATTGGATTATTTGTTTTTTCTATGGAGTTATGTGTTCTTTATATATTATGAGTATTAACCCCATATCAGATATATGACTTGCCTTCAACTTTGTTCTTTTTTTTTAGCTTTATTGAGGAATAATTGAAAAATATAACTATGTATTTAAAGTATAAAACATGATAATTTGATAAACATAGTAGAATGATTATCAAGATACAGATAATTCACGTCTATCACCTCATATTTAACATAATTAACTCTTTTTGTGTGTGTGTAAAGAATGTTTAAGCTCTCTTTCAAGTATGCAATACTATATTATTAACTATAGTCCCTATGCTGTACTTGGATCCTCAGAACATATTCTTAAAATTGAAGATTTGTACCCTGGTGACCTATATAACCCCATATCCTCTTCCCCAACCCCCTGAAAACCAACATTATATCCTCTGTTTCTATGAAATTGGCTTAAAAAAAAAAGATTCAACATATCTCAATCAAAATCACAATGGCATTTTCACACAGAAAAAACTACCGCAAAATGTGTATGAAACCACAAAAGTCTCTAAATAGCCAAAGGAATCCTGAGAAAGAAGAACAAAGCGAGAAGCATCACACTATGTGATTTCATGCTTGGCCATGGGCACTTGAGAAGAACGTATATTCCACTGGTGTTTGAAGGAAAGTTCTGTAAATGTCTTTATGATGGTCCAAGATGCCTCTTTGTTCTTAGTGGCACCCAATGTTGAGAGTATGCCTAGACCCATCAATGTCCCAGAGGGGAACACTGAAGTTAACACTTAGATACAGACTGCTTATAAGTTGACAATTTGGCAGCAGCTGGTAAACTAAGTAGTTAGGCCCCTTCTATGTAGAAAACGGGAGGCCGGCATTTTTGCCTGCTCCTTCTGCTAGGCCTAGGTATATAGCCATGGGGGAAGGGGGTGTTTCTGAGCCTTTAAGAACTTCTTTGCTTCAGTTCTGTGGGACTGCTGAATGCAAGCCCCACTAGCTATCAAAACCAGGCAATCTGGGGGCCCATCCCTCAGAAAGCGGTCATAAAAGCTGGTGTGCCAGAACTTTGTATAAACTCTTTCCAGAGAGGTACTAGTGACTTGGATTAGGCTAGAAGGAAAGGGCAGAAAGGAATCTCCCAGCTATCTTGGTCCCTTGGGAGAATCTCTGTTAACCATAGGTGTGTGTTAAATTAGAAGCTTGACCCTCAGGCAGCAGCTTTTAAGTATGCAAATAGACCTCTCCCTGGGAAATTCTGAGAGCCAAGCATTTTTGCCTGTTCCCTTTGCACTCAGCCCTGGAGGGGTTAAGGAGTACTTCTTTGGTGGATGGAACTAGAGGGTATTATGCTAAGTGAAATAATGCAGTCAGAACAAGACAACCATATGATTTCAGTCATATGTGAAATTTAAGGAACAAAACAGATGAACATCGGGGAGTGGAAGGAAAAATAAAATTAGATGAAAACAGAGAGGGAGGCAAATCATAAGAGTCACTTAACTATAGGACAGAAAATGAGGGTTTCTGGAGAGGAGGTGGGAGAGAGGATGCAGGAACTGGGTGATGGGCATTAAGGAGGGTACTTCAAGTAATGAGCACTGGGTATTGTATGCAACTAATGAATCACTAAATTGTACCTCTGAAACTAATAATACAGTACATGTTAATTAAATTGAATTGAAATAAAAAATTTTTAAAAATAAACATTTAAGTAAAAAAAGAAAAAAAAATGCTTCTTTGCTACAATCCTATGGGACTCTTGAATGGAAGTCCCATTGGCAGTGGAAGCAGGGCAGTCTAGGGACCTGTCCCTGGGGAGCTAGGATGCAAATATGTGTAGAAGCTCCTTCCAGGGAGGTACTAGTAACTCAAAGGGCCTGTTTTGATGTGGGTATTTTCTCATTCTCTCAAAGTGTAGGAGTCACTCCATTTCTGAATTTCTTACAAAAAAAATTTCTCCATGTGTAATTGTACATTTGGAGGAGACGGGGAGTTCAGGAGCCTGCTTTGTCACCATCTTTGAAGACCACCCTGTTGGTTCACAAGCTCTTTGGGGACTTCCCAGGTACAATCCGAAACTGGCCCCAGACATAGATAGCCAAGGGAGACTGAAAAAAGAGGCAAGCCCTTCCAGCTTGGCAGGTGACAGGTTTAATAAACAAGGGCACTTACATATGAGGCTTGTCTTGGAAGGCCGCAAGATTAGTAGATCTTTGCACCTACCCACCAAATCTTATAATTTTATGTATAGGTCTTACTTGGGTTCAGTCACATATACCACCCAGAGGGTTTGAGCTCTACATCACTATCTCAAGGCTATGTCGTGGGGGCAGCATCTGGGAATAGGGAAGGCAAGCAAAACCCGTATTTCAAGGAGAAGGGAAGGAGTTGAGGAGCCTTCAGTTCCCATGGTCCAGCTCAGGGAGTAGCCAACAGTCACATCCAATCAATGACCTCCCCCAACACAACACACCTCAAGAAATAAATGAGATTAAATAATTTTTCTCATGGACACACACCCTAGAAAAAAGTGATGAGTTTGAATCTGAACTTAATTAGATTGGTTCCAAAGTCAATACCCATTTCTTCTTACCCACTGGTTATCAAGTGAGATAAAGTGTTTCGTTGCTTTATGGAGGGAAGCAGGCTTCAAAGGCTGGTTTTGTGATGGTTGCCTAAATGATTACTGAGATTGTACAGAGATTCTCCAAACACACTGAGAGTTTAAAATTGTCACATGAAATTATCAATAGAAAATAAAACTATCATGTAATCATAAGTATTTTGTCATATTGTACCCTGGGCTATCATCTTTGGTACAAACTTTTCATTTCTGCTTTGTTCACCACATGTTAAGTGTGATTGAATGTGAGGAATGTAATCTAGCTTACCTAGTGGGAGTCCACAACATTGCTGAGAGTCCAAAAGAGTTTGATAGTAGGTCCGTGGCAATCACTAACAGTGAGTGACCCAGTGAGGAAGTCATTTCCTTTTCAATTTTCTTTCAATATATTTGGACTACATGAATGAGGATATCTTATTTTTGTGCTGTTTTTTCTTTAACATCTATCTAACACTTGATAGTTTACTTTTTTATCAAAATAAGATCTGATTCAGGCTCAAATCTTTTACTAGGAAACTTTATCTAGCTAATGTATTTTCTTTTAATAAGATACCTCTTTTTTGTTTATTTTTACAGTAATTATTTGTGGCATCTAATTCTAGTTTTCTACTTAAGACAATGACATGTCATTTCCTCTATAATAACTCTATTTGAATAAAGTAAAAGTGAGTCAATTTAAATAAAACATTACATGAACAATAGCTTACATGGTATTCAGATATGGCAAAAATCATCAAGGTGGTTCATAAATGAGTGAAGTTTGTGAAATTATGGTCTATTTCAAACCCCTCAATTTACAAATAGCCATCTAAAGTGAAAGGCCAGCTGTACATAAAAAAGTTGAACTTAACACTTATCTTCAGTTTTTGTTGTCTCCATTCCCAGCCTCCCCCCCCAAGTTCTAAAGATCTTTTCCTCCTTCCCATTCTTTTCTAATACTTTCTTTTCTATTAGCAACTATTTCTTTTACTGAAATTTAGATGACACTTGTTTCAATTGTATTCAATTCACAGTGTTGGCAAGTACATCTTAACTGGGTCATCAAGAAGATTTTCCATCACTTGAACACATAAAGGTCTACATCCAACTGAAATCCACATGTTCATAACTGAAAATATTTTTGTTTTATTAATAAATGATGTAAAAGTTTATAATATTAATTTTTATATACTGACTAGTTTAAAACAAAACTTATCTTTGATGTTAAAAAATTCAACTAAGTTGGGAAGATTCATTGTCAACCATCAAGAGTGGTGGTAGGCTGATGTAAATGCTGTTACCATAAATACAGTTCAGTTCAATCATTATTTATTAAATGCCAACTATTTCCCAGTCACTGTGCTCATCAGTAAAAATACAAGATAATTTTATATCCTAATAGCTATAATTTACTGGGCACATTTGATTTATTATGCCATTTATATCTTACAACAGCCCTCTGAGATAAAAGACTGTTATCTCTGTTTTATAGGTGGGGGAACAGAGGTTCACAGAGTTTAGGTACCTCATCTAGTGGCACATAACTAGCAAGTACCAGGATCAGAGTTTTAATCTGGTAGAGGCTAATTCTCACAATCTTATGTTATACTATTTTTATCTCAGAGTCCCAAACTCTAGTAGCTTATAATTTAGAAAGCTAATATAGACATAGATATAGATATTTTATATTAACTAGCTACTTTGCTAAATTATATGAACTAGCTAGTTTGTTAGTTTCTTTATTGCAGGAGAAGCTAACAAACATTTTATTGGAAAAGAAAAAAGCTTGAAATATAAAAATGAAAAATAGCAATTTAGAATATTCCAAATGCCAGATAATGTAATACCCATATACATAGCCCATGTTCAAAACTCCATTGAGGGTGAACACGTTGGAGGAGTTGTCTTGCCTTAACTGGAAAGCAAGTCTAGGATTCAAAGAGGAAAAGATGATTTAGAAAGGTGTTTAAGGTAGATAAATGGAAATTTGCAAAGGAATAGAAGCTTAGAAAAGAGAAGACAAAGAACGCTAAACTGTCTGATACAGTTAGAACAGAGACTGTGCATTGGTAAGCTGAAGGAAAAGTGGGGAAAGATAGAGTGGGGCCAGGTCATGAAGAGCTTGCATGCCAGGCTTTAGGCTTTACACTAGAGGCAAGAGTTCCATTGAAGGGTCTTGAGCAGGGGAAATGTGTAAGAATTGTGCTTTAAGAAAATCATCTTTCAAGAGTGTATAGATTAAGTCAGGAGAGAGAGAACTGAGGAGGCTATAGCCATGCACCTACAATAGCTTGATGATGAAGGCTTAGACTGAGTGGTAGCTGTGGAACCAAAAGGATAGCTTTAACTGCTTAGTAACCACACAGAGATTATATAATAATATCCAAGGTCCCCTCCAGTTTCTGGATATCTAGGTCTCCTCTTTAGAAAAAGGCCGTGATAAGGAGATTGAGGAGGAGATAAGAGGAATACAGCCTCACTGAGGCAAGGATACCAGAGGAAAGAAACTAAAAATCTCTTAAGATGTATTTTTGGGCTAAGTGAGACACCAATGCGGGTGGCACTAAAAGCACACTGCAGGAAATTAGCAGAAGGGGCTGGTGAAAATCCTTGTAATTAGACAAGCACATATATGTATGAACTACACTAAGAGGAATATATATATAAGGCAAACAATGATTGTCCTGTCACTTTCTGAAGGCCCTACTGAAGCTAAGACTAAAGGAAAGCATTATTTCAGGTCTTTGGAATTCTGCCTCAACAAGATATGACCTGAAGTTTGTTTACTGCATATTCACAGGAAAATATTATGTGGTTTGAAATGACTGCCTATTCTGACATGTAACTGCTGTGTAGTAATTTGCAGTCATGTATATTTTGTGTTTGTTTTATGACTGTCCATTTATGAAGCATAATTAGGACCTAGTAAGCTATAAATAAGGCAGAGTTTACTTTCTGGCAAATTCTTTAATGTGACTGATTACCCTTGGCACAAAAACGGCAGTTTTGCATGAGCTTCTTAAATAAAAACTGCATAACAATCATTCCATCTGTCAAAGTTGCATAATTAAAGGCATCAGCAGTGCATAGAATTAGCACTTCAGGTTTTGTTCACAGGTTTGGACAGCATCCATCATCATTTTGACAGATGGAATTGTTTTTTCTTTATTTCTCCATTTTTCTCTCATTTCTATGGCTTCCTAAGTCCCTATTGAGGGTCCCTTGGAAGACTAAGAAACATGGACCTGAGATAATTGACTGCAGGCTGGATCTGTTAGCTTGCCTCATTATTTATTACCAGATGTAAGCTGAGAGTCTGCACACCCACCATTAGAGAGGGGATCAATCTGCACTATTATCCCCTTGACACAGGGAAAAGCTATTATAAGGGTACATGAGGACACCTGACATTCTCTAAGATGGAAAGAGGAAAAGGTGGCTTCTTTGCTTCTTGGTGACATTTTCTGAGCACCTGCTATATACTCAGCTATTGGAGTTACTAGTAACTACAAGAATTACAGATAAGTCATCACTTTCACCTCTGTATTCTAACTCTGGTTTTCACATGAAATAATAGTAATAATAATAATATTTTATTATTATAAAGAGTGCATGTCACAGATACACTCCTCAACTATTTTCTTGTTTTAGGGATGAAGAAATTGAGACAAAGACAGCTAAAATCCTACCAAAGTCACATACTTCGTAACAAGCCAAGTTTGACTCTCTACTCACATTCTGTCTACCTAAATAAAATAATGTGGCTAAGTAGTTGGCAAAGTGATTTACTTCTTCTCCATACATAGGAGGATGTCCATAAGGAAAAGAGATAGAAAATTAATAAATCCATTATTCAACTCAAAGTAGAAATACAAGGCAATCCTCAAATCAGTAGAGGATTGTGTTCTAAAAATATATTTGTAAATTAGCTGTTTAGCATTTTTTCATGAAATGATATGTCTGGGATTTGTTTCAAAATAATCAGGGTGAGGAGGATAAAATAAGGTTGATCATGAGTTGATAATTGTTGAAACTGGGTTAGTGGGTACATGAGGGTTTATAATACTATTCTCTCTATATTTGTATATGTTTAAAATTTTTCATAATAAAAAGTTAAAAAAGAACTTATAAAAACCTAGAAGCTTCATTATGGAGAAATATACAAATACAGAAATGCATACAATGGAACATTCCACATAAAATTCCCAAGAACTTTTGTTGCATTGGTAAACACTGACTTACACAATCTGTTTCAAATTGTAAGAACTCACTCAGATGGCTATCATATTGTAATGGTTTGAGGAGTAAAATAGTTTCCACAATTCCCCTTTTTATCTCTAAGAATCCATAAATATCTGCTAGGTGCTATTAGACTAGGTTCTTCAGAGAAACAGAATGTATATTTTATTTATAAAATATCTATATAATATATAGATAGATGAAGATGTACAGATAAATACAAAGAAATTTATTATAAGGAATTGGCTTACACAGTTATGGAAATTGAGAAGTCCAAGGATCGTAGTCAGCAAGCTGGATTCTAGAGAGAGACAATGGTGTCAATTCCAGCTCATGTCCAAGTCTGAAGGCAGAAAACTGATGTCCTAGCTTGAAGACAGTTGGTCAGACACAGCAAATTTTCTCTTACTCTATCTTTTGTTCTATCCAGGCCCTCAGTGGGTTGTATGATACCCATCCTCACTGGGAAGGGTCATCTGCTTTACCCATTCTACCAATTTAAATATTAATCTCATCTACAAACAGCCTACAAACACACTCAGAATAATGTTTCAAACAAATATCTGGGCACTCTGTAGCCCAGTCAAGGTGACACGTAAAATTAATCACCACAGTGCTTAATAAATTATAATACATTCAGAGGTAAAAAGAACAGGATGAACCATCCAAACCAGCTACCTAGTGAAAATTCCAGATCCCTCAGTTTATCCTTGATCACAAGGAATTTAATAGGCCTGCTGGTATCATGTTCATAAACTCCATGTTAAAAACCCCTAAATGGAAAGTTGTCTACTCACTTCACTTCAGCTATATCTGAGATGTCTCTATTGGCAGGTAATGGTTTTCCTTACAGTCACAACTACTTCCTCTTTTTTCTCTCACTCTCCTTACCTCCCTCCCTCCCTCCCTCCCTTCCTTCCTTCCATCCTTCATTCCTTCCTTCCAGAAAATTTACTGATCAAGAGCTGTGTATCAGGTATCGTGCTAGGTCCTAGGAATATAGCAGTGAATTACAGACATGAATCACTTTTACAATTTCTATGTAAAAGAGATTTAGAAGTAAAAAGTTGTTGAAATGAGGGCAGAGAACTTGTTTTGAGTGTTTTTTTCACACTTGACTCAGCACTGATAAAATTCTAATTATCCATTATCAAATAAACATAGGGAGATAATAGAGGAGGGATACCTACCTTCCCATCCCTTGATGCTACCACTACTTCTATTCTTTACTCAAGATCTTAAAATCTATTAAGGAAGATAGACATAAACAAATCTATATATCATTGCCAATTGTGATAAATGCTATGGAGAAAAATATAGTATGTTCAAAAGCTTAATTTAGATTGGGATGTATTTTCTTTTAAGAGACACTTAAGCTGAGTCTTGAATGAGGTTATATTAGTTTGCTAGGGCCACCACAACAAAATGCCATATACTGGGTGGTTTCAGCAACAAAAATAAATTCTCTCACAGCTCTGGAGTTTAGGTATGATTTGTTTTCTCCTAAGGCTTTGCTCCTTGGCTTGCAATGACTGTCCTCTCACTGTGTTGTCACATGGTCACATGATCACTCCTTGATCTGTATAACTTTCTCTTCTTAAAAGGACACCAGCCAGGGGCACCTGGGTGGCTCAGTGAGTTGGGCCTCTGCCTTCAGCTCAGGTCATGATCTCATGGTCCTGGATGGAGCCCTGCATCCAGCTCTCTGCTCGGCAGGGAGGCAGCTTCCCCCTCCCTCTCTCTGCCTGCCTCTAGGCCTACTTGTGATCTCTCTGTCAAATAAATAAAATCTAAAAAAAAAAAAAAGGACACCAGTCTTATTGGATGGAGGCCCACCCATGTGATCTCTTTTTGCTGTAATTACCTCTTTAAAGACTCTATCTCCAAATATAGTCACATTCTAAGTCCTAGGGGTTAGGACTTCAAAATGTGAATTTTGGGAGGACACAATTCAGCCCATAACAGGAGCCATCCAGGAAAAGGGGGATGAAAATGGAGTAGGAAAATACATTATAGATTTTGTGGCAAAGCATAGGGAAAGCTCTTAACTTCTCCTAACTGCAGATAACTTTTATTTTCTTTAGGATTTCTTAGGCAATGTCATTAATAGAAAATGGCCATGATAGGAGGAGAGGAGGAAAGGTCAGTGAATGAGAGAAAAGTTATGATCTGCTAGTTACTAAAGATGGGTGCCCAAGCTTATTGGAAGAATAGATTTCTGGGAAGTATCAAGAACACAGTTGAGGGAAATTAACAATGTAAGTCAGCCTGGGGATGTAATTTTTCTCTGCCATCTACTTAGCTGCTTTGGTGAAGGCTCAGCAAAGATGAATGAAGGATTCTTTCAAGATGGGATTTTGCCAGGAAGATGTGATTGAAAAGGAACTAGTAGTGGTATTGGGCAGTGGAATCCAAGCTAAATAATCATGGGGATGAAGGACGGTAGGGAATAATGGATGTAAAGGAAGTAGAGAAATCAATGAACTAGAGATAGGAAGTTTTTTTAGTGATTTTGCTATTGGATACCTAGGAACACTTGCTTTTCACAGGCAATAAGCTCTAATGGACCCTGGTGCCATCTCCACTGTAGAACTTGACATACCTCCCCAGAAAGGTTATGCCACTTCAAATCCCTTAATCCAGAGGCTGAAAAGCATCCCCATTATCTTCCGAATAGTATCTATAGGAAAATTCTCATCACTTTTCTCTGTTGGTAAACCAAGGACTCCTAGATCCAGCTTCCTACCTCTACCATGCTCTTTGTTCCCCTTTGCTTATCAGTTAAAACAGCATCCAAAAGATATCTAAAAGACTACCTTCAGTTACCATAGATTTGAGAAAGCAGAGGTTGGGTGCTGAAAAGCCTTGTTCATGCTAAGTATGACTATAGATCTAAATGTCAAATGCTAACAGAAATTCACCAAGATCTGCTTTTAAAAAGGATGGAATTCATTATTTTCAGAATTTCAGTTACTCATTATTTAAAGTTTCAGACTTCTCTCTATATTGTAAAGTAAGCAAATGCAAAATTTATTTTGTATAAGTATGTCAAATAATGCTTTGTGACCAAACCAAACAGACTTGATTTAATGACTATAAGGTTGGGCCCAGTCCCAACTGCATTACTTGGTAAAATATTTATGACCCATAGTATCATAATATATGTGCAAATATAAGTGGGAGATTAGGTGACTCAGATACCATGACAGTGCCCTGTCTAAGATCAGATTAATTCCTCTAGACCCCATTTTTAAATATTATTTGAGGCTGAAGACAACTAGACAAAACTCCAGGGAGGAAGCATGAGCGAAAAAGCTGGGGAAACCTCCTCAAGGCTGTGTGCATAAAATCAGCACTTAGCAGCTCACCTTCAGACAGATGCAGCAAAAAAATATCAAACTGTGTCTTGCCTACTATATGTACTAGGTCCTTTTACATCCCTTATTCTCTTAATCTTAACAACACTGCCAGATAAATGTTTGCTGATTAGAAAACTAAGCTCAACCAGGATCAATGACTTGCCCAAAATCATATGCCCAGTGAACAGAGTAAACCATTGTTCCAACTTAGGTTTATCTGGTTCTTAAAGCTCTTCCCCCCCTACCTCTACCTGCTGCCACCCTATGCTTCTTTGAGGATAGCCCTTTCCCTGCTTTCATAGCTGCTCTTCTGTCTGCCCTAGGATGAACTGCTTCTCCTTCAAGGCTGTTCATATTCCTCGTACCCGTTTTCACCTGGATAAAAATGTTGGAAGGGACAGGAGATAGTACATGTTCAAAATTGTCCACTTGGCCCTCCTTGTTTCTCTTGAGAAAATGGCCGGTTAAAGTAGATACTCAATTCATTTTTTTTGTTAATAATGGTTCTGCCAATTCCATTACAAAATAAAAAGGACACAAGGAAGTGACAGATTGGCTAATAATTCTGAATATTAATTTATTTGAGTCTCATTTATTTTATTATAACAATAAATCTAAAATGACTCATTATGATCATCATTTTTGCATATTTAGCAATGAATAAGATAATAAACACTAAAAACTGTGGAGTGTTTGTAGGAAAAATAGCGAATAAAATTGGATAACAGATTAGTTAACCTCCAACCTCTGTTGGGCCTTACAAGGCCTTCCTACTAAAAGTATGGCAGTCTTTGCATCCCCTGGAAGCTCATGAGAAATTCAGAATCTCAGGTCCCACCCCAGACATCCTGAATCAGAATCTGTAGTTTTAACAAGATTCCTACCTTATTTGTACATACATGAAAGTTTAAGAAGTGCTGTTACAACAAATTTACTTTGAATAACCAACAAACTCATTAGTGTACGTGGATGGAATCGCTCTTGCAGGAGTACTTTTTGAAATAGTAGAAAGAGTAAGAGTTTAGGGTTAGACAGACTGGTGTCAACACTTACCAGTTTTATGACTTTGGACAAGTTATTGAAATGTATTTAAGTCTGGGAGCTTTATAAAGATAAGAAAGGTCAAATGGGGCAGAGTGGCAATCAAGAGGAACACCAATGCAAAAAGGCAACAGGAAGGAGAAATGGATTTTGATATAAGATCTGCTACAATGAAGAATTGGAGAGGAAATTTTGAAAAACACTCTTTCACCTGTTACTGGGAATGAATACTTGTACAATTTGGTTGACAATCAGAGAAAGCCAATTATCATATGATCTCCCTGATATGAGGAAGTTGAGAGGCAATGTGGAGGGTTTGGGGGGGCTAGGAAAAGAATAAATGAAACAAGATGGGATTAGGAGGGAGACAAACCATAAGTGACTCTTAATCTCACAAAACAAACTGAGGGTTGCCGGGGAGGGGATGGGGCGGGTAGGGAGAGGGTGGTGGGGTTATAGACATTGGGGAAGCTATGGTGAGTGCTGTGAAGTGTATAAACCTGGAGATTCACAGACCTGTACCCCTGGGGATAGAAATACATTATATGTTAATAAAAAAATTAAAAATTATAAAAAAAATTTGGTTGACAATTAGGAGTTAGATATGAGAAATTTTGGCTTTGGTTTTACTATGCTTATTAACTTTAAGCAGTGTACATTTTGAATAAGTAGTTATATACTGTAAGAAAGCAACAGAAATGATAAAACAGAGGTGACTTAAGGATAGACAATCAATTTAATGGAAAAGTTCTTATAAGCAAAACAAAACAAAAAGTCTTACAAAAATATAACTGCATAATATATTTTTCACTATTACTTTTGTGATCAAGTGAGTTGAGATTTTTTTCCTGCATCAAAAGTCTGTAAGTCTTTAAAATAAGTCTTTAAAATCTGGTTTGCTAAATTCATTTTTTTTTTTTTTAAAGTAGGCTCCATGCCTAGCACAGAGTCCAATGCAGGGTTTGAACTCATGGCCCTGAGATCAAGACCTGAGCTGAGATCCAGTCAGACACTTAACTGACTGAGCCACCCAGGCACCACACCCCCATTTGCTAAACTCTAATGATTTTTAAAAAAATTTACCAGGAATATTATCTTTTCAGGCAGATTAATAGTTTAATGAAAGCATCTCTAATTTCTTTGATCTATTGATATGGTTCTAAAAATGAGGAAATGAAGCAGAGGTTCATTTATCTCAGCATTGATTGGGTAGAACAAAAAGTAAAAAATTATATTGGAGACAGTATTCAAAAATTTCCCAGACAGGTAATTTTTTAAAAAATTCTCTTGCCAAAATACAGATGCTGCTAATGTTTCTTTGAATAATAACATTGCAGCAAATATTATCAAGGCAGTGTTTATTTTAAAAGAGAAATCAAGACTCATATTAATATATTATAAAATTCTCTTCCCACTCTATCTGACACAGTCTTTGCCTCTGTTTTTATTGGAGTATCTTGCACAAATGCATTGACTAGACTTCCAAGCATAGATAAATAGATGACTCCAGGGTATCATGAAAAAAAAAAAGTCTTACCACTATTTGATGTTTATGGGACAAAAATACAATAATATGCAATGTTTTTAATGGAGCAGCTTAATTGGGTCAGCCTAGATCCTGGCATGAGGATTATTGTTTTTCTGACCAAAGAAAGGAAACCTGATATATTTCAGTAGACCACTGACAATCCCGTGCACAAAAATTTAAAAAATAAAATTCCAGTACACAACACTGGCACCTACACACATAAAGAAAAACAGCAAAAACAACTTTGTGTAACTTAAGGCATTCTGAGATTTTTTTAAAAGCTTCATTCTAATTTTAGCAAATCATCATACTTTCTTTTCTCCCTGAAAAAAGTTAGAACAGAAAATTGATTTGGATAAAAATGTTATATCAAAAACTGGAGAAATTAGGGCAAGATTTATAGCACATATTTCAAAGAAAGTAGAGATTATAGAAATCTAAAACAATGCATAATTCATGACAAATCTTGGCATATTTGAAATGTCCTTGAATATTAATTGGATACCCAGATAGAAGAAGTTTCTATAAATTCTGTCCTATGACGAGCCTATGGAAAACTTTTTATATTTGTATAATAACTCAGAACTGCCTTTTCAAAGAGAAAGCTGTTCATTGGGGGATATTCTAATATAAAATATGTGCTTCTATTTAAAGACTAAATTGAAAAGTTGGGAGTACCTCATAAGAATAACTTCTGAATCACAGGTACATTTTTTATCATTGAGAAAAAGGGGAAAGATTGTATCTCAATGATGATTGCAAAATTGTTGATACAGGGCTTTAAATTACCTTAATAACAAATGCCATCATTTGTGATTCAATCATATCCACAGCATAGATGCACCAGTGATATTGCCCCATAAAATCTGTGGACCAAAACCAATCTGGCTGAGAAGACTGCTCCAGTCTTCAAATCTCTATGTGCTCATCAAGTGTTTTGAGATGGAGTTGCACCATAACCTAAAAAAATAATCAAGTTTAATAAGCTCTATAGGCAAGTAGTAGTTAATGATACAAATTATGCAAATGAAAAACTGTAGCCAGAAATTTGCATATGGTAAAGAAAAATATTTTCAGAAAGGGCAGGTATCTGGAAATATAACTTGTGTAATAATTGACCCTATATCTTTTGGTAATTATATTATAGATCTGTTAACACCTAAGTAGCATATGTTGAGAAATGATTTAAATGAAAGTGATTGGCAGAAAACCGAAGATTTAGACAGTTGCGTAGGCTTAAGATTGTATTGTGTATGGCAGAATAATTACTAGTATCTAATGCTTATTAAATATTGCTATTTTCCCTTACAATAATAAAGAAACCTCTGTTATAATAAATTATTCCAGGTATTCATATAATTCAAAGTAAATCAAATTCTCTCCAAATAAAATTTCTGAATATGAAGACAGAGATCGAATAGCCATCCCCTACATCATCACAGACATTGCCACATCTTTCATGATCTTGGCCATATCAGTTTTTCAGGGCTGCTAATGAAGTAACACAAACTGTGTGGCTGTGTTCTCTCAGTCTAGAAGTATGAGTGTCAGCGGAACCGTGATCTCTCTGAAGGCTCTAGGGGAGAATCATTCTTTGACTCTTTTAGCTTCTGGTGGTTGCTGGCATTCATTGACTTGTGAATGCATCACTCCAATCTCTGCCTCTGTCTTCAGAGGATCTCCTCTGTTCCTGAATCCAAATTTCTCTCTTCTTAGATACCAGTCATAGATTAGAGCCCAACCTAATCCATATGACCTTATCTTAACTCAATCAGATCGACAGAGACTTTATTTCCAAATAAAGTCACATTATGAGGTTCCAGGTTTAAGACTTCAACATATCCTTTTGGGGGACACAATTTAATCCATAATACTGACCTAATGTTAAGTAGTCCAGGACTAGTCATTTATTCATTCATTTACAAGTATTTATTGAATATCTCTTATGTCAAGCACTGTTAGAAACAAAGTAGACCAAATCTTTGCCTTTAAAGAGTTTATGGTCTGCATTCAACCATATCCTATAGCTGTATGTATATACTTTATATTTTAGAATTATATGTAGTTTATAATTTAGCAAAATTCTTTAACCTACATTGCTATGATCAATCTTTAGAATATCCTGCATACGCCTGGGTGGCTCAGATGGTTAAGTGTCTGCCTTTGGCTCAGGTCATGATCTCCAGATCCTGGGATCGAGCCACGTGTCTGTCGGCTCCCAGATCAGCAGGGAGTCTGCTTCTCCCTCTTCCTCTCACACTGCTTGTTCTCTCTCTCTCTCTCTCTGTCTCTGTATCTCTCTCAAAGGAATAAATAAAATCTTAGAAAAAAAAAGAATATCCTGCATATGTGCTGAGTAAATAATAATAGCTTCTTCTTTTTTGCAAAGGAATACTGAGGCTTAGAGAGAGGTTAAAACTTGTCCAAAACTGCCCATCTGGTAAAAGCAAAGTTGGAGCCAGAACTGAGGTCAAATGTGTTAGCATATAAAATGCTAGGTGGCATCGACCTGCCATTAATAAATAATAACAAGAAGCATTACTACTTATTAGAGTATTTTTATGGTGTATCATATAGAAATATGATTTTAAAATAAAGGGCAATAGCTCACAAAGCAAAATGTTTCATTAATTTTGACAAATTTATTTTATTTTTAATTATTCATGATACTCAAGCAAATATTCTGTGGTATATTTTCAAAAAAACAGTAATACCTTAGTTGTGGCAAGAGGGTATTACAGATTTTCACTGAGGAATAACATGAAGCTAGATTTTAAATGAATTTACAGAATCATAGTTACATTGGAATGTCAGTTTTAAAAATAATGACAGGAGTCTTAAAGCTCTTGCCACTCCATCCCACATTCCCTCCACAACAAGTATCTAGAAAGAAAATCATGGCAGTGAAGAATTCAAAGATGTGAGCATGGTGTAGCCATTCCCTGTAATTAATTTAGGTAATGGATGATATTTTATACATCCTAAACTGTAATAAGTAGTAAAAATATGCCAAGTCTTAATGAACCATCATCTTATCTGATGAGGTAGTAGTGGTGGCAGTGGGTATAGTGAGGCAGTGGATAAGCCTAGATTCTATCTCATAATTGTGTGTGCTGTGTTTCAGTCTTTCACACTTGTTTTTGGCACACTCGCTTATGAGAACTGCTTTAGCAGATACATGATTCTTAGCCCCCTACTGCAAAGCTGCTGCCAGTGCTGAAACCAACATTGGGAAATAGAGAAGAAAGCATTCAAAACTGAAACTAAGGTGATAAAGACATGGACTCGAAATTCACTGTAAAGCAGACGACAAATGGAAACATATCTCACGTAACAAGTCTCTGCCTTATACAGTAAAACTAATGCTGTGTTAGTGACTCAGTAATAGGGGTGGAATGGAGAAGGAACTAGAAAGAAACTAAAATCTGGGAAGATAGATTGCTGCTCATGGATAAGCAGAGCACATCCTGATTAATTTAAAGGAAAAAAAGAGTTAAGTGTTTTAATGAGAGTGGGTCTTTGTATCATCTGCATACACAAGTCTTCTTATTCCCCCAGTAATGAAAGATTTCCATATGAACAAGTTACCTTTGGGAATATGCATTTGTATCTTGCAACATGGATTGTTTTTTCATTCTCTTAAAAACAACCAGAGAGGTGCTTTCTTATGAATAATCCATCATCTACCATAGTCTCTGAGGTCATTTTTGTCACTCATGCAGCCATCCAGCCATTCCCCCACACTGTAGTTGTATTTCGTTAGCTGAATCCTCTCATTTCTCACTCATGCCAAGGGATTAAAAAATATTATGTCTCCATTCCTCATATTTGCAAATCCCTTAGCATGACTTTTCTATTGGTGTTTTCCTACCCATAACCCATTTCCCCTTCCGATAATAACCTTGAGCATAGCCGTTAAACTTTTTGCTCCTTTCCCTTTCTCAGAGGAAGACACTCTAGAGGTGGGAAAATGAAGCAAACCTAGCTAATCACAACTCTCAGAGCTCCTAGAATCAGTGATTCTTCACAGAAAGGGACATGGCTGAAGTCAGGCCAAAAAAAAAAAAAAAAGATGGCTCTGGGACCTTTGCTAGAATTTGGGAGAAGGGAAAGCTTTCTTTCTACAGGAGTTCCTAAACCAATAGGATATTGCTTGTGGCTGCTGGTGCCGTTCTGATGCCTGAAAATAAGCCCAGCTAGAGAAAAGTAGGGGCAAGATATGAAGAGAGAAACATTTCTGAAGTTTCTTTAAGCACCTGGATTCAGCTGTGCCTGGAAAAGACATCTCCCATGGACTTTCAGTTACTTTGGATAACAAATTCCCTTCATGCTTAATCCAGAGTAAGTCAGTTTTCTATTGTTTTCAACTGAAAGACTTCCAAGTACTCAAGCATTTAGGACCCAGCACAATTAGCCTCAAGTTCCTTAACTCTTTGCTCCAAAACTATATACCATCTGCTGTTTCTGGTCCTACCATGCTCTCCCTATCAGAATCATATTGATCTGGGTAGGAAAAGGGGAAGTATTATTTAGAAAGATAATTTATTATAAAGATATTTCATGCTTGTCCTAAAAATATCAATCAAAATAATCACATTTGAAGCAAAAAGTACAAGACACTTGGTCGTCTCCCTCCTTGCTTTATTCCACTTCAGCCTGCCCTTATCCAGATATTTTAAGTTCAAATACAAACATGTGTATTTGTGTGATTATGTTGGGTGTTGGACAAGGGATATAAATTTAAAAACATGAAAGCAGCAATTAAACACAGGAGGTATATCTACATTTACTAGTGTCATAATAATACAAAGTTTTAAAAATAGACATAACTTTCATGTAAATAGTATGATCCTGCCTTAAGAATCACCACAAAGCAGCCTCTTCCCTAAGCCCCATCTCATCTCTCAGAGAATTTGAGACATTATGTTCTCTTCTCTGGTTCTTTACTTGTTTATTTACTTAATTGTGTTTCACATTGCAGATAACTGCCTACACCTGTTTTACTCATCTTTGGATGGTAAGCACTTTGAAGGCAAGAAATGAGTTTGACTCATCTTTGTATCCCCAAAATTTAGTTTGGTGATTAATTTATGTTTTTAGGTGAATTAATGAGCAAGTGGATGATAAGTAAGTGATAAGAGATCTCTTTGAAAGTATTCTCTTAGGCTGAATTTAAAAAATAGCTCTGCAGACATTCTCCTGTATTTTAAATTAAGGATATCTTTTCAGAGTTCCTCTTACACTCGCAGAAATCAGACAAGTGATGAGCATGCCTTTAGTTCCAATTCTTTTGGGACAACAAGCACTTATCTGAGTTTATCTCATCCTTTCACTACAGAACAATGACAAGAAGAGGGGAAAATCAGCTAAGATGCAAATGTGATATTCCCTGGAATTCTTGATATGGACTTCAATTAGTTAACTAGATCTTTTAACCTGGACCCTGTGGTGTTCTAACCTTAATCCTGTGCCCCAGCTAGTAAAGAGCTCTTGGCTTGTCCTGGGACTGAATCTCTACCTAGTAATTTATACCTACCCCCTGCCTTCATTCCCTCTTAAGTGTTCTAAGGTTCAGAATTGGAACCCAAGTTTCAGACGTAAGGATGGGGACAGTTCAGGGGCTACAGAGTTTTACCTGCTTGCTCTGACTTCCAAATATTGCTAGTTCCTAGACTCTATCAACCTGGCTCTGTAAGTTCTTGTTTAATCTTCTACAGACTTACTGCCGTATTGCACTGCCAACTACTCCAGTTTGTCCTCCACCTTATAAAGGAGGAGATGTAGCCTAATGCTAAATAATAAATGTTAGAGTAAAGCCTACATCCAAATCCCAGTTTTGTTGCCTAACAGCTAGGCGATCTTTGGTGGGTTACTTAATTTCTCTGCACCCTCATTTCTTGTAAAATGGGATTTATAATTATATATACCTTATAGATCCTATAAAGGGTGTTTTTAGTGCCACTTTCATCTGCATTTATTTTTCCCTTGTCCCGGTTACTTGTCTCATCTCCATCTCCTCCTTTTCATGATACTCCAGCAAACATTCTCTATGCTCTTACCAATATCATAGTTAGCAAGAAGTCTACAAGGTTTCTAGGCCCTCTTGCCAAACTTCTCTAGTGACCTTATGCAAAATGTCTGGGAAGTTGGGAGGAAGAAAGAGCTATTACTTTTTTTTGCTTCTGATGGTGCATCCACAGCAGCAGCTGTCAGTTCTGGGCTACAATCTATGTCAGTTTTAGGAATATTCAGCAGGACTGCAGACTCAGCAGATGTTGCTTTGTCCTAATGACAGCAGTGATGAGCATGCCTACAGTAATGATCATGCCTCCAGCATATCTGTTACCATTTCCCAAAAGTTAAGAACATACACTTATACACATATAGGATGAACATTATCAAATATTTTATCCAATTTAGTCATTAATCAGATTATCAGCAAGGTGGTAGGGCTGGTACAAAAGAGAGAATCAGAAAATGGAGAGTTATGTAGTCAGTCACACAGAGGAATAATTAAATGAGTTTTCTAATAGATACAAAATGCCTAGAAGGCTATAAACTACATCCCTCAGTGTTATCTTTGCAAATGGACAGGAATTAGTTGCATGCCTATCAGGTAAAAATCTACAAATTAACATGTAACATGTATCTTCACTAAGTCTGGACAAAGTACCTTCTAAATATTTGTTAAAAAGTCTCCTCATAAGATAGTGAAAAATATATGCTGCCAAATTTTCCCCCTCACTTCCAAATTTTTGGAAAATGCTTTTCAACAGAAATAAGAAAAAAAAAATGGTGCTCCTGTTATGCAAATGAATCTTCAGGACAAAGCCACCCTCCCCCACCCACCTATAACCAGATTATTACCCAGAAAATTCTTCAAACAGATAATCTTGAGTCATTACTGCTTAAATGAAATATGGAGTATTAATGTACATTTTTTTAGTGTGTGGTCACTAATGAGTGAGAGTACTAATGCTTGCCACTGTTATTCTTTTTTAAAGCAAAAAACAGGTATTTACTGGCTCACATAACTGAAAAGTCCATATAAATATTCTAGCTTCAGGCATGGTTAGATCCAGGGGCACAAACATTGTCATCAGAACTAAAGTTTCTCCAACATTGGGCTCTGTCCTGGCTTCATTCTCTGGCTCATTTGATATTGTGGGCCCTGTTGGTTTGAGCTTTTCATACAAAGCCAAGCAACCTTAGTAAAGAGATTTTCTGAGCTTTTCCTCTATGGTTCAGTAAAACTCCTAGGGTTGAGTATCACTGGACCAACTTGGATTACATGACCATTCCAGAACCAGTCATTACGGTGAAAGAGATGGACTATGCTGATTGATCAGGTCTGAATTACATGTCCACCTATGAAGCTTAAAGTTAGGCCAGACTGTCTGAACCACGTGGACTAAAGATAGAGAAATGTGATTCCAAGAGACATCACAGAGTTGTTACAAAGAGATGGAATGAATGCCGGTCAATCAAAAACAACTGTTGTTAATATGACCAGGTACTAAAAAAGTTTAGTCTCTGTTCAGTACCAGCTGGCATTTGGCCACTGTTATTTTTTTATTATACACGAATAATCAATTAGAATTTAGAGCTGTTTCTCCCATCTCTGCTTCTCTGTAATGGTTAACTCTATTTTTAGGACCTGAGCCCTCTTAGGCTGTTCAGTTTATTCTAGTTAGTCATGCCATGTCCTGGAATATCACATGGATGAACACAACAGTAACTGGTAACTTTTCTTAAGTAGTTAGATTGGCGCAGAAAGAATCACTATCTCATTCATTTTGTCGTTTTGCTGAGTCTTTAAGAAATGCAACTGTAAAACCAGTACCAGATGGAGGAACTATGGCTAAGATTGTATTGTGCATTTGCCCAGAGACAATTATCTTCTCAGTTGGCCATGCTGCTCCATCTTCTAACTAATTTGTATGGCACTGGAACTAGCTCCATAATATCTAGCAAAGCATGAGTACAGACAGTATAGCATCTGCAACACATTTTTTTTTTTGCCTAGTAAGGAAGGGTCATGAACTGGGGCGCCTGGGTGGCTCAGTGGGTTAAAGCCTCTGCCTTCAGCTCAGGTCATGATCCCAGGGTCCTGGGATCAAGGCCCGCCTCAGGCTCTCTGCTCAGCAGGGAGGCTGCTTCCCCCTCTCTCTGCCTGCCTCTTTGCCTACTTGTGATCTCTCTCTGTCAAATAAATAAATAAAATCTTTAAAAAAAAAAAAAAAAAGGAAGGGTCATTAACTTTGGATTGGAAATATTCAAAAACTTTTAAAAACTCTTAACCCATGGTTCTATATTTAATTCAGGTGGACTGACTCAATGTGGACATGAAGAAAAGTATTAAGTGATAAGAAACAACTCAACTCTCTGAATTGAATTAAAGAATGTTGGCCATTCTTCTCTTACAGTTTTATTTCAGAGCATTTGAAGTCATCA
Organism: Meles meles; assembly: GCF_922984935.1. Classification (NCBI taxonomy): domain Eukaryota; kingdom Metazoa; phylum Chordata; class Mammalia; order Carnivora; family Mustelidae; genus Meles; species Meles meles. The sequence continues at coordinate 58,817,423 of NC_060069.1, forward strand.
GCACTTCACTTTTAGTCTGACTCTAATAATTTTTTAGACCCTTTGTCCCTTATCAGTTCAGCCTGCGTGAATAAACTTAATCACCATCTGAGGCTCTGATGTTTATGTGTATGACCTTCAGTCCTGGATTTGACCAGTTCCATTCCTAATTAGGCATATAATTCAATGAACCAAAGATTTCCATTTGGGGAGTTTAGCACTAAGTTTGCTTGATGTTGATTTCACTCTGATACATAACAATGTTTCTAGCACTCGCAGCAATACCAACAACTAAACCTCAACTTTGGCTGCCTGCTTGATTTCCGACTTCCTTGCTTCTCAGAATTTGAGATTTGATGCTCAACCCAGTCCTGTAGCTAGCTAGTTCCCTTTCTATACAGACAGACTTGCTGTAATTAAACTATTTTCCTGGGTTGGGAGTAATATGCTAGATAACTGTGTTCGTTCCTCACCGGCCTACAGTAAAACAAAACCAAACAAACAACAACCTTTTAAGATCTTCCCTGTTTGTTTTCTGGACCATTCTTATTTGAGACATACCAGTGACCATACTTTGCCTGCCAATGGATTTCCATGCTTGTTATTTTGATCAACCCTGAAGCATCTCTGTGTTGACTCACTGGCTCTGACCCCTTTTTGTTCCCTTGCAGAACTTTACTTTGACATTGATGATTTCCAAAGGGAGAAGAAGAGTAATACTGATTGTACACAGTTTAATGGTATGTAGAATCCTTAAATATGGGTTACCTAGGTAACATAAATGAATGATCCGAGCCAGATAAGGAGTTGAAGACCAAAGTGCTGTGCAACTCTAGGGACCACCATTTACTGAATATCCATGTGGATAGCATCTCCTTGAATCATTAAGAGTAATGGTCCTGATGTGGACTCCTATGCCACACATGATTATCACACATTCACATTTTCAAGAAACTCAGGAATTTCTTTTCTTAATCTCACAATTTTTTAAATTTTTGCAATTTGTTCAAAATGTTTATAGTAAAGTGCTGGCAGAAAATGTGTCAATCAGCAGCATTTGGCCCATACACTAGTAGTGTGTGAGTCAGTTCCTGAATGGCCTCTAGAACTGAAGATTGTGGGACAGGAGGCAAGTTATATTCTTCAAATATTCTCCTTTTGTCATGTTGGAAAATTATAAACATATTCCAATACTCTCTGATAATCTTTCTTGAGGAAGATTTTTCTATCTTATTCTATTCTTATACTCATCAACATTTTTTTATACTTCAATGTGATATTTTTTAAATTTCTATTTATTTATTTATTTATTTATTGAACATAAAAGAAGAAATGTTTATTTCTTATTATTTTTTATAAACATATAATGTATTTTTATCCCCAGGGGTACAGGTCTGTGAATCGCCAGGTTTACACACTCACAGCACTCACCATAGCACATACCCTCCACCCTCCCCAGTGTCCATAACCCCCCCACCTCTCCCAACCCCACCTCCCCCCAGCAACCCCCAGTTTGTTTTGTGAGATTAAGAGTCACTTATGGTTTGTCTCCCTCCCAATCCCATCTTGTTTCATTTATTCTTCTCCTATCCCCCTAACCCCCCATGTTGCATCTCCAAGTCCTCATATCAGGGAGATTATATGATAGTTGTCTTTCTCCGATTGACTTATTTCACTAAGCATGATGCCCTCTAGTCGCATCCACGTTGTCGCAAATGGCAAGATTTCATTTCTTTGGATGGCTGCACAGTATTCCATTGTGTATATATACCACATCTTCTTTATCCATTCATCTGTTGATGGACATCTAGGTTCTTTCCATAGTTTGGCTATTGTAGACATTGCTGCTATAAACATTCGGGTGCACGTGCCCCTTCGGATCACTACGTTTGTATCTTTAGGGTAAATACCCAGTAGTACAATTGCTGGGTCATAGGGTAGTTCTATTTTCAACTTTTTGAGGAACCTCCATGCTGTTTTCCAGAGTGGTTGCACCAGCTTGCATTCCCACCAACAGTGTAGGAGGGTTCCCCTTTCTCTGCATCCTCGCCAGCATCTGTCATTTCCTGACTTGTTAATTTTAGCCATTTTGACTGGTGTGAGGTGATATCTCATTGTAGTTTTGATTTGTAATTCCCTGATGCCGAGTGATGTGGAGCACTTTTTCATGTGTCTGTTGGCCATCTGGATGTCTTCTTTGCAGAAATGTCTGTTCATGTCCTCTGCCCATTTCTTGATTGGATTGTTTGTTCTTTGGGTGTTGAGTTTGCTAAGTTCCTTATAGATTTTAGATACTAGCCCTTTATCTGATATGTCGTTTGCAAATATCGTCTCCCATTCTGTCAGTTGTCGTTTGGTCTTGTTAACTGTTTCCTTTGCTGTGCAAAAGCTTTTGATCTTCATGAAATCCCAATAGTTCATTTTTGCCCTTGCTTCCCTTGCCTTTGCCAATGTTCCTAGGAAGATGTTGCTGCGGCTGAGGTCGAAGAGGTTGCTGCCTGTGTTCTCCTCAAGGGTTTTGTTGCATTCCTTTCTCACATCGAGGTCTTTCATCCATTTTGAGTCTATTTTTGTGTGTGGTGTAAGGAAGTGGTCCAATTTCATTTTTCTGCATGTGGCTGTCCAATTCTCCCAGCGCCATTTATTGAAGAGGCTGTCTTTTTTCCATTGGACATTCTTTCCTGCTTTGTCGAAGATTAGTTGACCATAGAGTTGAGGGTCGATTTCTGGGCTCTCTATTCTGTTCCATTGATCTATGTGTCTGTTTTTGTGCCCGTACCATGCTGTCTTGATGATGACAGCTTTGTAATAGAGCTTGAAGTCTGGAATTGTGATGCCACCAACTTTGGCTTTCTTTTTCAATATTCCTTTGGCTATTCGAGGTCTTTTCTGGTTCCATATAAAGTTTAGGATTATTTGTTCCATTTCTGTGAAAAAAAATGGATGATATTTTGATAGGGATTGCATTAAATGTGTAGATTACTTTAGGTAGCATAGACATTTTCACAATATTTATTCTTCCAATCCAGGAGCATGGAACATTTTTCCATTTCTTTGTGTCTTCCTCCATTTCTTTCATGAGTACTTTATAGTTTTCTGCATATAGATTCTTAGCCTCTTTGGTTAGGTTTATTCCTAGGTATCTTATAGTTTTGGGTGCAATTGTAAATGGGATTGACTCCTTAATTTCTCTTTCTTCTGTCTTGTTGTTGGTGTAGAGAAATGCAACTGATTTCTGTGCATTGATTTTATATCCTGACACTTTACTGAATTCCTGGACAAGGAATTCTAGCAGTTTTGGAGTGGAGTCTTTTGGGTTTTCCTCATATAGTATCATACCATCTGCGAAGAGTGATTGTTTGACTTCTTCTTTGCCGATTTGGATGCCTTTAATTTCTTTTTGTTGTCTGATTGCTGAGGCTAGGACTTCTAGTACTGTGTTGAATAGCAGTGGTGATAATGGACATCCCTGCCATGTTCCTGACCTTAGTGGAACAGCTTTCAGTTTTTCTCCATTGAGAATGATATTTGCAGTGGGTTTTTCATAGATGGCTTTGATAATATTGAGGTATGTGCCCTCTATCCCTACACTTTGAAGAGTTTTGATCAGGAAAGGATGCTGTACTTTGTCAAATGCTTGTTCAGCATCTATTGAGAGTATCATATGGTTCTTGTTCTTTCTTTTATTAATGTGTCGTATCACATTGATTGATTTGCTGATGTTGAACCAACCTTGCAGCCCTGGAATAAATCCCACTTGGTCGTGGTGAATAATCCTTTTAATGTACTGTTGAATCCTATTGGCTAGTATTTGGGTGAGAATTTTTGCATCTGTGTTCATCAAGGATATTGGTCTGTAGTTCTCTTTTTTGGTGGGATCCTTGTCTGGTTTGGGGATCAAGGTGATGCTGGCCTCATAAAATGAGTTTGGAAGTTTTCCTTCCATTTCTATTTTTTGGAACAGTTTCAGGAGAATAGGCATTAGTTCTTCTTTCAGTGTTTGGTAGAATTCCCCTGGGAAGCCGTCTGGCCCTGGGCTTTTGTTTGTTTGGAGATTTTTGATGACTGTTTCAATCTCCTTACTGGTTATGGGCCTGTTCAGGTTTTCTATTTCTTCCTGGTTCAGTTGTGGTAGTTTATATGTCTCTTTGAATGCATCCATTTCTTCCAGATTGTCAAATTTGTTGGCGTAGAGTTGCTCATAGTATGTTCTTATAATTGTCTGTATTTCTTTGGTGTTAGTTGTGATCTCTCCTCTTTCATTCATGATTTTATTTATTTGGGTTCTTTCTCTTTTCTTTTTGATAAGTCTGGCCAGGGGTTTATCAATCTTATTGATTCTTTCAAGGAACCAGCTCCTAGTTTCATTGATTTTTTCTATTTTTTTTTGTTGTTGTTGTTGTTTCAGTTTCATTGATTTCTGCTCTGATCTTTATGATTTCTCTTCTCCTGCTGGGTTAAGGCTTTCTATTTTGTTCTTTCTCCAGCTCCTTTAGGTGTAGGGTTAGGTTGTGTACTTAAAACCTTTCTTGTTTCTTGAGAAAGACTTGTACCGCTATATATTTTCCACTCAGGACTTCCTTTGCTGTGTCCCAGAGATTTTGAACTGTTGTGTTTTCATTATTATTTGTTTCCATGAATTTTTTCAATTCTTCTTTAATTTCCTGGTTGACCCATTCATTCTTTAGAAGGATGCTGTTTAGTCTCCATGTATTTGGGTTCTTTCCAGATTTCCTCTTGTGATTGAGTTCTAGCTTCAGAGCATTGTGGTCTGAAAATATGCAGGGAATAATCCTAATCTTTTGATACCAGTTAAGACCTGATTTGTGACCCAGGATGTGATCTATTCTGGAGAATGTTCCATGTGCACTAGAGAAGAATGTGTATTCTGTTGCTTTGGGATGAAATGTTCTGAATATATCTGTGATGTCCATCTGGTCCAATGTGTCATTTAAGGCCTTTATTTCCTTGTTGATCTTTTGCTTGGATGATCTGTCCATTTCAGTGAGGGGAGTGTTAAAGTCCCCTACTATTATTGTATTATTATTGATGTGTTTCTTTGATTTTTGTTATTAATTGGTTTATATAGTTGGCTGCTCCCATGTTAGGGGCATAGATAATTAAAATTGTTAGATCTTCTTGTTGGACAGACCCTTTGAGTAGGATATAGTGTCCTTCCTCATCTCTTATTATAGTCTTTGGCTTAAAATCTAATTGATCTGATATAAGGATTGCCACCCCAGCTTTCTTCTGATGCCCATTAGCATGGTAAGTTATTTTCCACCCCTTCACTTTAAATCTGGAGGTGTCTTCGCATCTAAAATGAGTTTTTTGTAGGCAACATATAGATGGGTTTTGTTTTTTTATCCATACTGATACCCTGTGTCTTTTGATTGGGGCATTTAGCCCATTAACATTCAGGGTAACTATTGAGAGATATGAATTTAGTGCCATTATTAGCCTGTAAGGCTAATGTTTCTGTATATTGTCTCTGTACCTTTCTGATCTACTACTTTTAGGCTCCCTCTCTGTTTAGAGGACCCCTTTCAATATTTCCTGGAGAGCTGGTTTGGTGTTTGCAAATTCTTTCAGTTTTTGTTTGTCCTGGAAGCTTTTTATCTCTCCTTCTATTTTCAATGATAGCCTAGCTGGATAGAGTATTCTTGGCTGCATGTTTTTCTCGTTTAGTGCTCTGAATATATCATGCCAGCTCTCTCTGGCCTGCCAGGTCTCTGTGGATAAGTCTGCTGCCAATCTAATGTTTTTAACATTGTATGTTACAGACTTCTTTTCCGGGCTGCTTTCAGGATTTTCTCTTTGTCACTAAGACTTGTAAATTTTACTATTAGGTGACGGGGTGTGGACCTATTCTTGTTGACTTTGAGGGGGGTTCTCTGCACCTTCTGGATTTTGATGCTTGTTCCCTTTGCCATATTAGGGAAATTCTCTCCAATAATTCTCTCCAATAGACCTTCTGCTCCCCTCTCTCTTTCTTCTTCTTCTGGAATCCCAATTATTCTCATGTTGTTTCGTCTTATGGTGTCACTTATCTCTCGAATTCTCCCCTCGTGGTCCAGTAGCTGTTTGTCCCTCTTTTGCTCGGCTTCTTTATTCTCTGTCATTTGGTCTTCTATATCACTAATTCTTTCTTCTGCCTCATTTATACTAGCAGTGAGAGCTCCATTTTTGATTGCACCTCATTAATAGCTTTTTTGATTTCAACTTGGTTAGATTTTAGTTCTTTAATTTCTCCAGAAAGGGCTTTTATATCTCCAGAGAGGGTTTCTCTAATATCTTCCATGCCTTTTTTGAGCCCGGCTAGAACCTTCAGAATCGTCATTCTGAACTCTTGATCTGACATATTACCAATGTCTGTGTTGATTAGGTCCCTAGCCTTTGGTACTGCCTCTTGTTCTTTTGTTTGTGGTGATTTTTTCTGCCTTGTCATTTTGTCCAGATAAGAGGATATGAAGGATCAAATAAAATACTAAAAGGGTGGCAAAGACCCCAGAAAAATGCACTGTAACTGAATCAGAAGAGACCCCAAATTTGGGGCAGAGAAAGGGGATTAAAAAGAGGTTCAGAAAAAAAAGAAAAAATTTAAAAAATAAAACAAATAAAGAAAAAATATTAAAAAATAAAAAATATATATATTTTAGATAAACTAGTCAAAAACGTTAAAAAAGAAAAGGGTAAAAGTTTTTAAAAATTTAGCAGAAGAAGAAAAAAGAAAGAAAAAAAATTGAAAAAAATTGAATTAACCGCAAGACTAAAGAATCATGGAGAGAAAGCCATGAGTTCCATGCTTTGCTTTCTCCTCCTCTGGAATTCCGTTGCTGTCCTAGGTATTGAACCTGCTTTCTTTGATAGATGTACTTTGTCCTGGCTGGATATTTTGTTGATCTTCTGGGGGAGGGGCCTGTTGTAGTGATTCTCAAGTGTCTTTGCCCGAGGCGCAATTGCACCGCCCTTACCGGGGGCTGGACTAAGTAATCCGCTCGGGTTCGCTTTTGGGAGCTTCTGTTCCCTGAACGCTTTCCGTAGAGTTCCAGAGGACGGGAATGAAAATGGCGGCCTCCCAGTCTCTGGCCCGGAGGAGCCAAGAGCCCGGGGCCCCACTCCTCAGTGCGTCCCCAGAGGACAGCACCCAATCACTCCTCTATCCTCAGCCTCCAGCCGTGCTCCGAGCTCACCCAGCCTGGGACCGGTTCAAGGTAAGAGTAAGGTAAAATGGGTTCAAGCTGAGAGTTCACCCCTTGGCTCTGTCTCTGTAGCTGGTTTCTCCATTCTAACACCTGCGAGCTCTGCGACACTCCAACACCCCCGATCCTTCTGTGACCCTGCGGGACCTGGGGCCACGCTGACCCCGCGAGAGCTTCACCCCAATTTAGCCTCTGGAGCAATGTCCCTCAGTGGAACAGACTTTTAAAAGTCCTGATTTTGTGCTCCGTTGCTCTGCCGCTTGCCGGGAGCCTGCCCCTCCCCCGCGGTCTATCTTCCCGTCGTTTTGGATTCACTTCTCTGCCAGTCCTACCTTTCAGAAAGTGGTTGATTTTCTGTTTCTAGAGTTGCTGTTCTTCTTCTCTTCGATCTTCCGTTGGATTTGTAGGTGTTTGCAATGTTTAGATAAGCTATTGAGCTGATCTCCTGCTACCTGATGTAGTCTCAGCCTGCTACTTCTCCGCCATCTTGATGGCATTTTTTTAAATGCCATCATCATCAACATTTTTTAATCAACATTTTTTTAAAGAGGTAAATTTTGTTTTTCAATTAGTCATTCAACATAGATAATTGCCTTTTAAAATTGCTTCATTAGGCACGTGGGTGGCTCAGTAGGTTAAGCCTCTGCCTTCAGTCCGGTCATGATCTCAGGGTCCTGGGATCAAGGCCCACATCGGGCTCTCTGCTCTGCAGGGAGATGGCTTTCCCCTCTCTGCCCCCTCTCTGTGACCTCTCTCTGTCAAATAAATAAATAAAATCCTAAAAAAAATTGCTCCATTAGGTTTATGCAGTATCATATCAACCATCAATATAGTTTAGTTATCATATTTTGACAAAAACTCTGTATAGGGGTGTTTGTGATATTCTGATAGAACCATTATGAATTTTGACTGGTTGAATTTGTTTCAATTTGACTTCTTGTAAAGTCTGATAGTCTTATACATTTATAAGACTACAGATTACATAAACCACGTGTAGAGAGAAGTAATATTGTACACTTTTAGGTCTAATATTAGGTTCATCGTCTAACAGTGTCTTCACACTTGAGGCCCTAAAGTAGATTTTGATTTTTCCTCCAAAGTACCCCAAAATGCCATGAGTCTGGTGGAGGGGGCGGTTCGGCCCATAATTCCTTCCCTCAAGCTTAAAATACCTTTGCCATGTCATATTTTACCTACCAAAATAATATAAGTTTTGCCTTATAATCCATAAGATAACTATGTGCAATCAGATAACTATATATAAAATAGATGTACTCAGAATTTAGGAATAATAGAGCTTAGATGTAGGATTTTTCCTGGGGAAAAAAGAATGTTCTCATTCTCTATTATACTGAAAAGATTGCTAGAGCATGATGTAAGGAACCAGATATTAAGTGAAAAAAAGCTGTCCCCTTTCAACACTTAGATCTTAAAGTTATCCATGCATACGGACACCTAACATGAATTAGCACATTTCTGCTGGGAATCAGTGGTGACAGAGGCTTAGTACAGTTTCCTGGTCACTAAATATATCTCAATATCCAAAACTTTCTGGGGGGAACCAAATTGAAGAAGGATTAAAAATTTTTCCAATGAACCCTTTTTGGTTTTGAAGTTCAAAACTATTTTTAAAAAATCCTTGTGGGATTAGGGTAGTCCCAACACAGGTCTGCTGGTGGGAAGCCTACCAAAGGCACTGTTATCCAAGGACAAGCTGCCATGAGGAGAAGGAAGGAGAAATGAGCGTGGACATTTTTGGGAAAAGGTTGTTTTCAGCACTACCTTTGGCTGAAATTTGAAAGCTTGTCCAGATTTATCTGCCAGGCATGGAGTCATGTTTTGGGGATCATTAGCTGAACTTAGAAGCAAAAACTAAGATAGCAATAACAGCAGTAACTTTGGGAGCCAAATATGAGGTACCATTGCACCTTGTGCCAGCAAGGATGTCACTGTGCCTGGACAAGCACCTGTGAGATTAGGGTTCTCACATGTATGGCAATGTCCAAACCAATGGTGCTAGCAGATTAATTGGACTTTCTATTTTTCTTTGTTGCCATTTTAAGAAGGAATTAACCCCTAAGGATGGACTAGGCCCTGGAGTTACTTGTGGAAGACCTGAGTAAACTCCAGTTATGGGACCAAACTGCACTTAACCACATGCCAGTCTGGAAGGGAGAGGGTATATGCCTGGAGAGAGATCAAACGTTTCTTTTCCACAAGGCCAAAGTCCTGGACTCGGAGAAGAACCTGGGATTCTTGGAAGAATCAGTTTAGAAGAATAAAGCAGTACCCCTGCTGAATCCAGATCAAGGGAGGGCATCCAGAACAAACAGGGCATCAATAGAGTGCAAGGCTGCAGAAGCAGTTGGCTCAGGGAACAGACAAAAAAACAGCTGCACTAAGCATCTATAGTAAGGGTTGACAACAGCAGCTGCACAGAGGTACCTTGGCCAGGTTCTTAGAGATCCAGCCTCCAGGGCTCTGTTTATGTTATCCTCCATCCTCAAGAAAGAATATTTGAGATCTGCATCAATCAGTGAAGGGCTGGAGCAGACAGGACTCACCCTGTGAATGTGAGTGAGCCCCCTTAGAATCCTTGGACATAACAGAAATGCCACTAGAAAAGCCTGGGCATCTTGATAGAGTGGATCCCAGAGTTGTCATACTCCAAGCTAATAAGTCTGGACATTCCAGTGATACATCTTATTAGTATGAAATGTCTTCATCTAAAGAGTCTACTAGTAAAGAGCAAAAATTTAGCTGAGTAATTTAAAAGACCAACTTGGCTTTATTAAACAGTTCATGAATCAGGCATCATCCCCTCTAGCAAATAAAAAGGAGTTCCAAGGAACTATACAAAAATGGAAGGTTGTTAAAGGCAGAGTGAGAGTGGAGAGAAGGAAATTGTTAGCAATGAATGCATTGTCTCAGGGAAGGTCACCCTCTAAAAGGGGTATGGAAAGGGCCTACTAGTGGATTACTCACCTCCTACCATTGATTAGGCAATTTCAGTTTGGCTGGTTAAAGGTCACATTTCTGGAGATAGGAGTAGAAACTGCAATTAAGTTAGGTATTAAGTCTTAGTTTGCTGATAGGGAGACATAACATAAGTGGCTCCATTTTGGGTCTGTGATTTTCTTTTTTAACAATCCCCCTGCTTTTGTTTTTGTTGTTTTTTGTTGTTGTTGTTGTTTTGTTTTGTTTTTTAACAATTCCCCTGTTTTAATGACTCTCAGCTTAACTGAGAAATATGATCAAAGGTATTAGTGCAACTCTCAGCTACTGTTCTATAGTTCTCACAGCTTCTGTGAAATTTGGTTGATCCTCTGTGTGATATTAACAGGCCATGACTACAAGTTTATATTCTCTTCATTCCTTTTTTGATGTTCCAGTCTTAAGATGATCATTTACTTGGTGGTTAGCAGCTGAGAACATGCAATTAAAAATTTTGAGAGAACATAACACTCCAAGGAGATTTTTATGATTATAAGCAAGATAATTCTCAGTGTTCTGAGTGCACTTCAGAGCCATGGTTTCCAACCTTCACTCATGATTGAGAGTGTTAGAGATAGTGATAATTTCAAGAAGTTAGTAAGATGTTCATTAATGCTTGTCTGATCTGCCCAGTAAGTGGGTATCTCAATACTGGAAATTATGGAAATGTATACCCCAAGTGGGAAACCCATTTTCTAACAGTTTCTTTGCCACTGTTTGGGCATCAGCTTTGTGGCAGGGGAAGACTTCAACCCATCTGGAAAATATACATATAATAACAAGAACATATTGATAATCCATTCCAGGAGACAACTGAATGAAGGCCATCAGCAATTGTTCAGAGGGTCTCTAAGGAGGAGGTTTAAAGCCCCTAGGAACAAAAATAGTTTCACTAGGATTATGGACCTGAGACTGGTCACATTGACCTCTCAGGTCCATTGACCAAAAATGGCTAAACCATTTTTGCAATTTTATATATATTCCTGCCACTGTTTATTTATAATTTGAGTCATCTTAAATGTACCATGATGGGGGCGCCTGGGTGGCTCAGTGGTTTAAGCCTCTGCCTTCGGCTCAGGTCATGATCTCAGGGTCCTGGGATCGAGCCCTGCATCGGGCTCTCTGCTTGGTGGGGAGCCTGTTTCTCCCTCTCTCTCTGCCTGCCTCTCTGCCTACTTGTGACCTCTCTCTCTGTCAAATAAATGAATAAAATATTAAAAAAAAAATGTACCATGATGGGTGAATGAATGTGAAAACCAAAAAATGGGGTTTGCCGAGGAGCCAGGAAGAATCAGTGGCCGTTTTGGTTTCCAAAATGTGTTGCATTTACAAACCATTGTTTGCCTCATCTTATTTCTCTGATTTTGGAACAGACTGTGGCCATGTCACAAGGACATCAGGATGGCAAAATTCTGGTAACAAGAGGTAATTTTTTGTAGAAGCAGAAAGGAAATCATCCACACGTGCCATAACCTTTACAGATTATGTTGCTTTTACCTTTACATGACAGTCAGCTAGAACATTTCCCTGATAGTCAGGGTCAGTCTTTACATGTAAACCTGTTTTGATGACAGCATTTTTAGAAGATACTTGTCTATTGCAGATTTACAGTGTAAACCTCAGTTTTTGTTTGTTTTTTTTTAAGATTTTATTTATTTATTTGACAGACAGAGATCACAAGTAGGCAGGGAGGCAGGCAGAGAGAGGAGAAAGCAGGCTCCCTGCTGAGCAGAGAGCCCAATGCGGGGCTCGATCCCAGGAACCTGGGATCATGACCCGAGCTGAAGGCAGAAGCTTTAACCCACTGAGCCACCCAGGTGCCCCTAAACCTCAGTTTTGATGACAGCATTTTCAGACGGTACTTGTCTATTGCAGATTGAGCTCCCAGTCGATGTAAGAAAACCACTTTGTTTCCATAACATTCCCAAAACCATGGATAGTTGCAAAGACCTATCAGCTATCAACACAAATAGTACCAATTTGCCCTTTTGATAACTGGCATGTTCTGGTAAGGACAAGGAGCTCTGCTCATTGTGCTGATTTAGTTTGTAGGAGATTTCCCCTCTCAAGGAACTCATATTGGATGGTAACAATATAATCACCCTGGAAATACCCTTTTTCATTTTTATAGTATGAACCATTAATAAACAAAATTACATCGGGTTCAGTCAAAGTCATAAATCAGAATGTGGTGTCATGGAGCTCACCTTCATCAGGCAGGAGTGATAACATGGCAGAATTAAGAACATTGTGTTGTTTAAGATGTAGATTATGTGGTGAAAGCAGGATGATCTCTGATGGGGTTAGTCTGCTCTCAGAGAAATGTTGAGTTGATTCAGAGTTAAGAAGACTTTGGACAGTGTGTGGAATTTTCAAATAAATATCACTTTCTAAGGTTAGATCTACTGAGGCTTTGCAGCTGTGGCTATCACCTTAAGGCAAGTCAGATATGCACAAGCAGTCAAATCAAGTTGTAATAGGCACTGTAATAGGCAACATACCTATGTTTATTGCCACATGCTTGCATGAGCATTCTCTGGGCTTTGTTATCCTCTTCATGTACAAATAAGGTGAAGTATTGTTAATACTCAGGTAGCCCCAGAGCAGGCAGCTTTTGTAGCACTTGTTTTAGTCTTATAAAGACCTGTTCATATTTATCTTCCCAGGGAAGAGACTTGGGGATTGAAATTTTAGTAAATTCACAATGTGGGGAAACAAACAGAAAAATTAGGAACCCATGGTTTGCAATAGCCAGTTACATTTAGAAATCCACAAGGCTGTCACTTCATTGTGGGTCTAGGAAATTCCTGGATTAGCTTAATCCTTTTTGGAGATAGCTGGACTCCTTCAGCATTTACAATGTGACCTAGGTAAGGAAAAGTGTCCATAGATAATTATAATTTCTCTTTAGATACTTTATGTCCTTTTTCAGCTAACCATTGTAACAAATAAATGGAATCTTTTATGGACCCCTCTTTGGTAACTGAGCACAGCAAGAGATCATCCATATATTGTAAACGGTTTGATTTCCCAGGGAATTGGAGGGTACTTAAATCTTGGTGGAGCACTTGGCAGAAATAAGAAGGAGCCTCAGTGAAACCCTTCAGGCATAACTGTCCAGGATATTTTGTTGATTGTAAAGGCAAATAGGTATTGACTTTTGGAATCTAAAGGGATGCTGAAAATGGCCAAACCAAAATCTACAGCAGTGAACCTTTTGAGTGGGACTTGTGGTGCAACTTGTGACAAACAGATGTTCATATTTGGAACAGCTGGGAAATGAGGAGTAACTATCTTGATGATAGCTCTTAAGTCTGACAAATCACTATCCCATCCTATTCGTTTTTCAAACTAGTAATATCTGTATGTTACAGGGGCTGGTGCAGGGAATGACTAACCCCTGGGTGATTAGTTCTTCTATTACTGGTAGAGGCCAGTAATATTACTTGTATGACCTCTGGCTTTAATGGATATTGAAGCAATTTGGTAAGAGGTTTAGTCATATCTCTCTAAATTCTTATAAGGCTCTGCATTTTTTATTCTCCCAATATCAGTATTGGAAGAAGGCATGGATTTTGGGGCACCTCAGTTAAATTAGGGAACTTTTCTTGGAATTCTTCTATATCAAGGACAGGAAATGGTAAGGTGAGGACTGCATTGGAGGCAAACTGTACCAGCTCTTTTAATTTAGAAAGGAAATCTCTACCTAATAGATTAGAGCTGTATCACATAGCAAAGAAAAATGTTTTCCAATAAAAGATCCTAAAGTCATTTGTACTGGTTGAGAGAGAAATTCTCTCTGACCTTTATTATGACCACCATTGGAGCCTTTATACCCCAAGGGATTTGTTGTCTTATGAGAGTGGGGTTTGAAGTAGAAAGTTCAGCCCTAGTGTCTACTGGAATTTGGCAAGGGTTTCTGTTAATTTTAAGTTTAGTTTCCCTTTGGCTGTTTAAAGGTAGTAGTTTACCAGAGACTCCCTTAGAACTCTACCAGTTTTAGAAGGGTCTTATGTAGGAGCCTTTCTTTGGGAACAGTTGACTGAATGTTAAGGAAATTTTATAGGACATGTATAGACAATTTTTTTCTCCACTGCACCAATTGATTACAATTGAGATATCAGCCTCTGGGTCAGCTTTTAGATGTTGGACCCCTGTGGGGGGTGTGCTGTGGGAGGCCAGGTACTATCTGAAGTCTTTGGCCCTGGAGCTGTTGTATACTTATAAGGCCATTAGTCTATCAGTCCTTTGTTTATGATTATGGTCCAAAGCCCTTTCAAATTATTCTGTTATCATCCCAAGTTCAGTCAGGCTGGTTGCCTTTCATCCTCTTCTCTGTCTTTTTAACAACCCATTAATCTCAGGAGACAACCCATTTACCATAGGGCAGCTAGAGCAGGTAGAGTGATTCCAGAATGCTGCAGGAAGAGAGCTTCCAAATGGGCTTTAAAGTCAGCCACAGATTCATCTTTCCTTTATTTGCATATGGAATAACAGACTAATCAGAAGGGGCAGAGAAGACTCTAGGACTGGCTTGTAAAAAGGCAGTTTCTATTATGCAACCCCTTTCCGGTCGAGGGTCTTATTTATTTGGGGTTTTACTTATTTTACTATTTCCATTTTGGGGCCTCCCCAGGTCCTACCAACTTTTGCACAAGCTGATAAAGATCTGGCAGCCCAGGGTCATAGGCACTGATTATGATTATAAATTCTTTAAGAAACTATTAGGCTTTCTTTCTAGGTTTGGGAAATTCTTTAGCTATTGTTCTTGTTCAGTCTTCTACTGAGAGGTAAAAAGATACCTGAAGAGGTGCATTTCAACCTTGCCTAGTTTTATCTTAAAACGTAACTGTTTAATAGTCTCTTCAGAGTGGAAAGGTGGTTCAGATAGAGATTTAGTAAAACATAAGTACTTAGGTAAAGAAGGATAGAGGGGAGCAGTAGGAGTCACGTTAGTCCTATTGTCTTTTGTTTTAGCTACCTCTTGTGTCTTTAATTTTTCATTAGCCTTTTGTAACTAGTCTTTTAATGAAGCTATTTTAGAGTCTTGAAGACTTTTGGGAACTAATGCATACCAATTAAAATAGGCATCACATTCTACTTGCTTAATCTGGGAATACTAACTTTCCAGTGCTCTTCTTGAATGAACAATCTTGTCTAATTGGAACATTCTCCACACTATTGTAATTCTAGATTGTTTTCAGTAAATTTTGCCATTTTTGTGATATTCACAGCTTCAAAGACCATAGTTTTCAGACATAAATAAGCAAGTGTGCTAGAAGGTGGTATGCTTAACTTTAGCATTTAAAGTTCCCATTAAAGTTCCCACTGGCTTTCTCAGAGCCAAGCTAAAACCTAAAAGGGATGTGCCTCTGGGTTGGGGATTGTACAACCAGTGTACCTGGTTGCATGGAAGTTTTCTTGAGGGTGGCAGGTGACCTGGTGTCAATCTAACATGGTCCACGACCAACTTATTCTATCATGGCAATCTTTGAGTTAGGTAGTGAGTGCTGTAATAGCTCTTAAATCCTCAACCCATCCCCATAAATTTTTTCAGCTCTTTGGCCTCTGAGATCCACACTAGCAATAGTCTTTATTCACACAAAACAGGACAAATGTATACCTCAACACACTGTTAGGTCCCCCCAAAAATGGGTACCCCAATAATGGGTCCGTGATTAAAGGAGCGAGACTGATACAAAGCAAAAGTCAAGCAAAGCTTTATTTCATGCCAAGCATCAAGAATCAGACCGTCCGTCAAACAGACCAGTTGGGGCTGCCCCTTACAGAGGACGACCCCTCCCTGCTTTCCAGACTAACTTTTATAGAGCAAAGGACTTGTGGTTGGGCCTGGCCACACACAGGTGGCTAATTGAATTACAATTTACCCCACAGTAGCCATGGAAACTAGCCGATCACCTTGGTAGTTAGGAGACAGTATGTGCCCCCACTGATCAGGTGTCTCCACCTGGTCTGACCCACCCTTGTATTTGAGCTTTGTTACCTGAGGCTGGTTTCCAGGATTTGTTTTTAAGTCCCCTGGGGGAAGGGGAACAGGGACTGTTTAAGGGTTAAACAACAAAGTTATTGTTTAACCTCAATGGAAGCCTCTGGCTAAAATAAAAATATAAAATAGGTCCTTACAACACTAGCAGTAACCAAAAGATGTCACTGTGGACTGAAAGGCCGTGCACATGACCAGCAATCCCAAGTGGACTAAACCCAAAGACTCCAGTAAATAGGGACTGTGAACTGGATCTGGAAAAAAGGATTCCAAACAATTAGGGAATGATGGGTGGAACCAGGGACTAGGCATGTGGGTTCTAGCTGGAGTTGTGTCAGCCTAAGCTGACCCACTGAACCCTGGACTGGAAAGCCAATTTGATCAGGAATTCAACACAAAAAAAGCACAACTCAAACTTACCAATGAAATTTTTGCCAAGGAATTCCAGTTTGGCTGGTTAACAGACACATTTCTGGAATGGTTGAAATGACAGATTAGATTTTAAGTATTGGTTTACTGATAGGAGATCCTTAACATAACTGACTCCATTGGGCCTGTGGTTTTCTTTTTAACACTAGTAAAATTGACATTCCAGGAAGATACAGACTGTGATTTCAAGGGACCACTGCTACTTTGCTGTGAAACCTTGGGACCCAGCTTGGAATACATGGTCCAGGTACAAAGTTAATAGCCTGAATTTAAATGAGATTACTCCAGCAGCTGCAGTAATCTCATTTCTCTGGACTTTAATTTTCAACTATAAAATGGTAATGAGATTATTATCCTTTATATGCAATATGGCATGTAAAGCTCTAAGTATAGTGCCTTTCAGTATCATAAAAGATAATTTTAGATTGTGAACTGCAGTGGGTTATTTTTATCAATAGGCATAGCACATGACTTGTATCAGAAATTTGAATCATGGGGCGCCTGGGTGGCTCACTGGGTTAAGCCTCTGCCTTAAACTCAGGTCATGATCTCAGGGTCCTAGAATCAAGTTCCTCATTGGGATCTCTGCTCAGCAGGGAGCCTGCTTCCTCCTCTCTCTGTCTGCCTGCCTCTCTGCCTACTTGTGATATCTCTCTGCCAAATAAATAAATAAAATCTTTAAAAAAAAAAAAAAGAAATGTGAATCATTGAAATCTTGTACAATCAAAAAGTTATTCCCAAGGAACCTTTCTGTAAAATCAGTTTGTGATGAAACATAACCTCTTTCTGGAAGCAGTTTGTGTCCGAGACAATTTGTAAAAATCATTGGCTATTGATTATTGCACAAGGTGAAGGTTTGCTTTGACTGCTAGTCTAGTCCTAATGAGTGGCTGAGTGTATGAGGAATGCTATAGTGAAAATCTTGGTCTCTACTGCCCCATCTCCTTCAGACCAGAAAATGTTTATACGTTCTTGACTCTCCTCCTTCCTGCACTATTACATCTGAACTGTTAGTAAGGCTTGTTTTGTTTTGTTTTGTTTTGTTTTCTCTCTCTCTCTCTCCTTCAAAATGCCTCACAGAATATCTACTGTCAGTACTTTCCTGCCTGGCTGCCTACCTTACCCTATGGAGACATCCCTCCCCCCGCCCAACCATGGCCACTTTATCCTTATTGTAAGAGATGAAGCCAGTTTTGCCATCGGACTGCAGGGATTTAAACAGCATATGCCAAACAGTTTAATGTTTTATTCTCAAGTGAGCCTGCACTGGTTCTAAATCCTAGAGAAACTGGAGGAAAAAGTGGAATCAAGGAATAAGCATGGAATAAGGAAATAATATAGAACGAGACTTCCTCCCTCAAACCCTCTAGGGCATGGAATCCAAACTTCAATGCCAGTCTCCATGATTGGGTCTCTACCCACCTGATTCTGAGTTTATTAAACTTATAAAATAATAAAATAAAATAAAGTCATATCACTGTTGAGCAGTATCTTTATGTTATTTGTGCTATGCAAAGCACTTCACATACATTACCTCATTTAATTCTGACAAGAACTCTAATGGACTAATTGTATTTTTACTCCATTTTAAGTTGGGAAAAAACCCAAGACTAAATAAAATAGATGTTACTTGCCCAAAGTCTCACAACTACCAAAAGGCTGAGTCGGGATTTTAGTCCAAGTTAGTTCAACTCCAAAGCCCAACTCCAAGTATTGAATCTTCCTCATTTAATTACATTTTGAGTTTGTTCTCTCACTTTATATCTAGATCCCTGCAAACAGCCTGATAATTGAGGTTCCTGCTTTAGTCCTCTCCACATTCCCAAGCTATATGCCAACTGTCCTCAGAAATGCTGTAATATCCTCCTGGCCTCCTGTGTGAGCACAGATCAATAAGGAAAGGATTAAAATCAATAAGGAGACTTGAAGTTAGCATGTGCTTCATTCCTTTACATTCTTCAATATCAGTCTGGGTTCAAGAGCACCAAACTGAACTGCTATAATTCTAAGATACATTTTGTATAGAATGGACAAGGAACAAATGACAAATTAAGAAATAATTAATCATTTCCCCCTATGAAATATAGTCTTTTTTTAAAATTTCTTTTTAGTGTACCAGAATTCATTGTTTATGTACCACACCCAGTGCTCCATGTAATACGTGCCCTCCATAATACCCACTACCAGGCTCACCCAACCTCCCACCCCCGCCCCTTCAAAACCCTCAGATTGTTTTTCAGAGTCCATAGTCTCTCATGGTTTGTCTCCCCCTCCAATTTCCCCCAACTCCCTTCTCCTCTCCATCTCCCCATGTCCTCCATGTTATTTCTTATACTCTACAAATGAGTGAAAACATACGATAATTGACTCTCTCTGCTTAACTTATTTCATTCAGCATAATCTCTTCCAGTCCCATCCATGTTTATACAGAAGTTGGGTATTCATCCTTTTTGATGGAGACATAATACTCCATAGTATATATGGACCACATCTTCCTTATCCATTTGTCTGTTGAAGGGCATCTTGTTTCTTTCCACAGTTTGGCGACCATGGCTATTCCTGCTATGAACATTGGGGTACAGATGACCCTTCTTTTCACTACATCTGTATCTTTGGGGTAAATACCCAGCAGTGCAATTGCAGGTCATAGGGAAGCTCTATTTTTAATTTCTTAAGGAATCTCCATACTGTTTTCCAAAGTGGCTGCACCAACTTGGATTCCCACCAACAGTGCAAGAGGGTCCCTTTTCTCCACATCCTCTCCAACACATTATTTACTGTCTTGTTAATTTTGGCCATGCTAACTGGTGTAAGGTGGTATCTCAATATGGTTTTGATTTTAATCTCCCTGATGGCTAGTGATGATGAACATTTTTTCATGTGTCTGTTAGCCATTTTTATGTCTTCATTGGAGAAGTGTCTGTTCATATCTTATGCCCATTTTTTGACATAATTATCTGTTTTGTGTGTGGGTTTGAGAAGTTCTTTATAGATCCTGGATATCAGCCTTTTGTCTGTACTGTCATTTGCGAATATCTTCTCCAATTCTGTGGGTTGCCTCTTTGTTTTGTTGACTGTTTCCTTTGCTATGCAGAAGCTTTTGATCTTGATGAAGTCCCCAAAATTCATTTTTGCTTTTGTTTCCTTTGCCTTTGGAGACATATCTTGAAAGAAGTTGCTGTGGCTGATATCAAAGAGGTTACTGCCTATGTTATCCTCTATGATTCTGTTGGATTCCTGCCTCACATTGAGGTCTTTTATCCATTTCGAGTTTATCTTTGTGTATGGTGTAAGAGAATGATTGAGTTTCATTCTTCTACATATAGGTGTCCAATTTCCCCAGCACCATTTATTGAAGAGACTCTCTTTTTTCCACTGTATATTTTTTCCTGCTTTGTTGAAGATTATTTGACCATAGAGTTGAGGGTCCATATCTGGGCTCTCTACTCTTTTCCACTGGTCTGTCTGTTTTTATGCCAGTACCACGCTGTCTTGGTGAGCACAGCTTTGTTGTAAAGCTTGAAATCAGGTAACGTGATGCCGCCAGTTTTGTAAATGTTTTCAACATTTCCTTAGCACTTCGGTGTCTCTTCTGATTTCATACAAATTTTAGGATCATTTGCTCCAGCTCTTTGAAAAATACCAGTGGAATTTTGATCGGAATGGCATTAAAAGTATAGATTGCTCTAGGCATTTTGACAATGTTTATTCTTCCAATCCAAGAGCATGAAACGGTCTTCCATCTTTTTGTGTCTTCTTCAATTTCTTTCATGAGTGTTCTGTAGTTCCTCGAGTAAAGATCCTTTACCTCTTTGGTTAGGTTTATTCCCAGGTATCTTATGGTTCTTGGTGCTATAGTAAATGGAATCAATTCTCTAATTTCCCTTTCTGTATTTTCATTGTTAGTGTATAAGAAAGCAATGGATTTCTGTATATTGACTTTGTATCCTGCCACATTACTGAATTGCTGTATGAGTTCTAGCAGTTTGGGGGTGGAGTCTTTTGGGTTTTCATATAAAGTATCATGTCATCTGCAAAGAGAGAGAGTTTGACTTCTTCATTGCCAATTTGGATACCTTTTATTTCTCTTTGTTGTCTGATTGCTGTTGCTAAGAATTCTAATACTATGTTGAACAAGATAGTCTGTATGAGAAGATCACTCTTAATACTTTGATTCTTTCAGCTGTTTCTTGTGCAATTAATTTATACAATTTTATCAGCTGAAAGCACCGGTAGGCAAAGCATGGTAATGCCAGATTTTTGTGGAGATGACACAACAGAATCTGAGATCCACCACAGCAGAAGTTCCAGAACTTCTGTATTGCTTTTTCAAGCTTATAAAAAGCATACAGCCTCAAACAGTGAGCAAACTGTTCTGACTTTTTCCCGCATGGCCTATCAAGTGTATAGACTTATTTTTAGTAAATAGTCCCAAAGAGGCTTTTGAAGGAGTAAAAGTAACTAAAGAATAGTCGTAGAAGAATTTGTGACTTTTCTTTTCATTTAAAAAAACAAAACCACAACAAGCTTTTAATATAACCACATGAACATTTTATAAATTAAAGAATATAAAAGATATCACTTATAATTCTACTCCTTAATACAACTACTATGAATATTTATATGTATTTCTTTTCATCATTTCATTATCTTTTTCCTGGTTGAAATAATAATGTCCATAAAGATGCAAGCAAGGAATTCATAGAAGAAGAAATGTAAGTGGGCATTTAGTATGCTTTACTGGTAATCAGGAAAACTGAAATTAAAACAATGAGGCATTATTCATTGGCAAAAATTCAAAAGATTAAAAATACTCATTTTTGGATACAGGCATTGCTATATTCCATTTGTTGGTGTATATAATGGAAAAAGGTCATGGGGGAGAAATTTATTAAAATTCTATTTTTGAGGTATCATCCTACAGAAATATCCACATACATGCATGAAAATATATGTGTAACAATGATCATTGAATCATTGTTTGCAGAGTTAAAAAAAAAACAGATACCATCTAAATCTGCATCAGGAGAATTGTTAAATAAATTTACAACATTTGATACTGGCAAAAATAGATGTTTAAAAATATGACACAATGTTAATAATAGCATTGTCAATTATGGAAAAGATTTCCAACACATATCATTCACTAATAAAAGCATGTTGTAGAACAATAGAGTTAATATATTCTCATTATTTAAGAAATGATACATGGAAATGTATAGAAGGTAAGAAGGGAAATGCATGAAAGTACTACCAATGATTACATCTAACAACAACAGTAAGATTAGAGTCATAAAGAGGTTTTCTTTTGTAGTTTTTAAAATTTTCATGAGAAGATAATATATGTATATTTGAATATTTATATTGCAATTATACCTATATTTGTTGTATAATTTTTTAAGTGTTGGAATGAAAAAATTATAATATTCATATAATTTTAGGTATCATCAGGCTCATTTGACACGATACTGAAACATTTTTCTGCTTTTTAATAACCATTATTTTAATAATATAAAATATTCCATCCAGAGAATATGCTATTTTACATAGTAATTCCCCTATTACTGTACTTTTACATTGTTATCAATTTTACACTATAGATTATGTTGTAATATATATTTTGGGAGGAGATAGGGTTTTTAATTTTCTTCATTTTGAAATAAATTTCTATAGGTTGGAGCCCCAGGATGGCATTAGTTGGTAGAAGGTTGAGAATCCTATTGAATTGAAAAATCCTCTTGAAACCAAGAACAAGACCCTATTGCTTTTGACCCTACTGCCAAGATCTATTGCTAAATTATAAGCAATTACTATTTCTACCATCTCAAATTGTGTGACTGAACCCAACTCCAACACAGTAAGGCAAAGCGAGGTGGCAAAAAGGTGGCTTGTTTTTTATCATAATTTGCCAACATGAAGACTCAGACATTAGTAACTACTTGCTATTCCAGAAAGCATTCTCTGGTTGGTGAGGACAATGTTATAGAACATCTTTTCCCAGAAGGCAATGAAATTGCTCAGCAAGAGTAGCCCTTTGCGGAAGAAAAACCTTATAAAGATTGAGTAGCCCCCAGGAAAGCTGTGCTTTGTTTTTGAAACAAGATATATCTTGAATTATATGAATTCAATCTTGGTGAAAACCAACTGCATTCATGCAGCCCAAGACAAACATTTTCACCTGTTGTTTTTTTCCCCTGATCCTGCAGTTTTCTGCACACAGATTCACTTAGGAATTCTGCTGCTGCTACAACCATCCACCATTCTCTTGTTCTGGGCCCTGGGATGCCTTCTAGGAACAATATGTAGTTCTTTCTTAAACCCTCTGGAGAAAACCTTAGGGAAGTGTAGATTAAATGCTTTAATTAAGTCACTAGCAAAATAATGCTAGTAGAATTAGAAAGGGTATAAACCCACAAATATATAATAATTAACAATTATATACAAGTCATTTATAGAGTCCCTCATCAAAAAGTGCAATCTATTTCCACTCCCCTTGATATTGAGAATGACCATTGTGGCTGCCTGTGTGAACAAATGCAACAGAAGTGAAGTTGCTTGATATCCAAAGCTATGTCATCAAAAGCAATATGGACTTCTCTGCTCTGCATTCCCACCTACCCTTAGAATTCAGCCACCACATTGTGAGGAAGTATATAACTTTGGAGAGACCATGTGTGGGTGTTCCAGCCTTTACATTAGTCTCTGCTAAGGTCTTAGTCAAGAGCCAGCATCAACTACTACAGATGTGAGCAAGCAAGCTTCCCCTTGGTTCTCATGTGGGTACCATTACCAACATGTGGGTAATGTTGCCTCCCTCCTCCTCAGGGAGGGAGAATTTGACAATTTTTGGTTGTTACAACTAGAGAGGGTATACTACTGGCATCTAGTGAGTAGAGAATGAGAATACTGCTAAACATTCTACAAATCCCAGTCCCCTTCAACAAAAATATCCAACCCACAAGGTTAAGAATGCTAAAATGAGATACCTGGCTTTAGAAGACTCCAGCCTCCAGTCTTTGAGCCATGCCAACTGATTCTAAGTGAAGCAGAGATGAGCTGTCCCTGCCAAACTCTGCCTAAATTGCACTTTCATGAGGTGATTGTTTTGGAACAATGAATAACTCGAACACCATCAAAGTAGAAGAACTGTGTCCTGACCTCAGGTCTTTGTGATTCTGAAGCTCATGTACTTTCCTCTGCTATCTTGAAAGGAGACAAGGACAAAAAAAGAATAACAGAGCAGCTTTATCCAAAAGGTACTAAGACTTGAGCACAGAAGAAGGGAAAGATGACTATTACCAAGAAGACAGCAAAGAAGTATTTTTCATTGGGGGTAACTGTACCCCATGTTCCTAATCTCAAACTCAACACTAACTACTCTCTTCTATGGAAAACCTGGGGAGAAAACTTCCAGTTCTTCCCAAGTTTCTTGTGAATATCCTCTTGAGGATTTGTTTCTGTCCATTAACCCAAAACACTCCTCCAGTAACTTCTAACCTCTAAGAGACTCTAAAGAGGCCTAACTTTCCCCTAGTAAACTGAAAAAATTAAGTTTTTCATGACTACATTTCCCCTAGAAAGAATTGGTCAGTCAGGATCTTTTCTCAAACCATTTTACACTTTTTTTTTTAATCCATAAATATCCTTTAAATAATCAACTGGTTTCCTAAGTACCTCACTACTTCAAAGTGGGACTGCATCCCAGTAATTCCACTTCTGCTGTCTATCTTAAGAAAACAATCTGAAATTTAGACAAATATTTAAGAGCAAAACTATTCACTACAAGATTATTTGTGAGAGTTAAAACCTGGAAAAGAAAAATGTTCAGGTCTGACAATAAGGTAATGGTAACATAAACTTGTTCTTATAAATCTACAGCAAAATATACAACCTCAAGTAAATTAATCTATTACGGGCTCTGCTTCTAATCTTATTTGTTATACCTTCCCTTTGCAATTGATCTACTCCATAGCTACATTGACCATTACTGTTTCTCAAGACTAGATTTTACTTTCAAGTTCAGGCCCACATATTTAAATTCCTTCTAAACATCTCTGCATTGATGGTATTCAAAGCCCGTTATCTTTCTCCAAAATTTCCTGTCCTACATTCTCTATTGGAGTGACTGACAACACCTTCTACCAGATCCTAAGCAAGAAACATGGGCAACATTTGTGATTAACTCATCCCTTTCCTGCATGTCCCATACCGACTTAATCCTGGATTCATTCTATTAAGTTTCTCCTAAATTTCTGTTGAATTAGTTTCAGCTTTCTAAGCCAGTTGCCACTATTCTACTCCAGGTCACCATCACCTCTTAACCTGAATTCCTACAGTAGATTCTGAATGGATCCCATTTGCCCTCTTCTAATCTATTGTTTGTGTTACAGCCAAAGTGATCCTTCTAAAACACAGACATGATCAACATCCCTTTGCTTAAAGCCCTTCACAACTCATCATCGTTTTAGGATGAAACTCAATCCCTCACTGGGTTTTGTAAGGCCATTCATAACCAGGTCCTTGCTTATCTCTCCATCCTCATCCCAGACCATCCTACAAACCTGGCTATAATGCCTGCTTTTCTTTCCTTTCTATTTCTGGAAACTGCCAAGCTCTCTTACCTCTGGGTATTCTAATATGTTGTGCCTTATTCATGGAATTCCTCCTCAACATTGACAGACAGACATATTAATCTAGTGCTGTAACTATAAAAACTGCCTCTCAGGGGTGCCTCGGTGGCACAGTCAGTTGGGTGTCTCACTCTTTGTTTTGGCTCAGGTTGAGATCTCAGAGTTGTAGGGTTGAGCCCATGCTCAGCACAGAGTCTATTTGGAACTTTCTCTCTCTTTCTTTCTTTCTCTGTCCCTACCCCCTGAAATAAATAAATAACTCTCTCGTTTAAAAAAAAAAAAAACAAAAAAACTGCTTTTCTGATCTAGTATGAAAAACAGATTGGATTGGTAACCACAGCTTCCTGGCTCTGAATCCAAGAATCCCTTCATACCAAGGCCAATTTTCCACAGCTGTTCCAAGCCAGGCCCATTGCTGGGAGACATGAGATTCCTCTGACAAGTACCTTTGACTTAAGGACTCCCCATCAGCCTTGCCAAACTGTCTCAGAACTATTCTATAGCCTATGACATTTCTTCATTCCCTGTCTCCTTTAAAGAAATCAGACCTACATCAAGGTCTGATGACTCTCCTTATCTCCTCAAAATTCTTTCCTATTATCCCACATAGGTATTCCCTTAGTAAATATCTATAATGAAAGGTCCTGTCTTGGCACCTAATTCTTAGAGGACTAATACAAGTGGTACTGAGAGTGGTCCAGGAAAACAGATGGGGATTTGGGACTGGTTAACTCACTACCTGATGAACATAGAGGACAACACCCTATTTGTTAGGTGGGGCATTCAGTTTCATGGATGATCCCTGGCAAAAAATAACAGTTCAATTGATAAATATTTCACTAGTGGTAGCCTGGTAAAATGCCATGGTGGAAAGGAATGCTATTGTAACAATTCACTGGCTTTGAGGTATTTTCCTGGGACAAATACTTTTTCATTCTTGCAAGGACCACAAGAATATGGCAGAATCATTGCTAGGATGGCCCTTAGACATCTGGAAAAAGTGATGGCCAGTGTCTAGTGACATGAAAATATCTGAGTTGTTCTGGCAGGTCACAGAGAAAGGATGAAAGAGGCTGAAGGAAGTGAGCATTCTGAAGTAGATATGTTGTAAAAGATCAGAAGACTAACAACAGACTAAAGAAGGGTGCTGAGGACCCATCATTCATCAAGGCCATTAAGAATTTGCCACTAAGGGGCACCTGGGTGGCTCAGTGGGTTAAAGCCTCTGCCTTCGGCTCAGGTCATGATCTCAGAGTCCTGGGATCGAGCCCCACATCGGGCTCTCTGCTTAGCAGGGAGTCTGCTCCCCCACCCCCCTCTGCCTACTTGTGATATCTCTCTCTCTGTGTCAAATAAATAAATAAAATCTTAAAAAAAAAAAAGAATTTGCCACTAAGAGGGCACCAGCATCACTAAGAATCCAGTGGTAACTAACTTCTACAGAGCAGTGCTAATGGTAGAAAAAATAGTCACACTCTAATAGCCATAATGGTGATGGTTCCTCAAGGTAATAGAAACCAGATGGCCACAAAGAGCCAGTTACTATTAATGACCAAAAGAATCATAGATTGCTGGTAATCAGTGGATCCTTTTAATCTGGAAACTTATTTTTAGTACTGGGACATTTTCATTCATACGTTATTTGATAATTTATTCCTTTCCACATTATCTATTCTCTTTTTCTGCAACTCATTAATCCAGTGGTTTTTCTTTGTAGATTGACCTTCAAAAAATTTTTTTTCTTTACTTCCATATATGTTTTATTATGTTGTACTTTTGAAAAACTTTTCCTAGGGCCCTGGGTGGCTCAGTCGGTTGGGCAGCTGCCTTTGGCTCAGGTCATGATCTCAGGGTCCTGGGACCAAGTCCCGCATGGGGCTCCCAGCTTGGCCTTCTCCCTCTGCCTGCTGATTCCCCTGCCTGTACTCTCTGTCTTTGTGTCAAATAAATAAATAAAATCCTTAAAAAAATAAAGTAAAAATAAAAAATAAAAACTTTTCCTAAGCTTTATCTTCCAGCATTTTTATTGATTTGTTGTTTTTCTGATTCTTATTTATTAGTTTCTAAGAGTTCTTTCTTGGTCTGGTTATTCTTTTTATATATTATCTTCTTATTATTTCATGGATGCAGTATCTTATTCTTCTGAGGATACAAATTATTGGGGGGGGTGTTGAACTTTTTTTTTTTTTTTGGTCTTCCTTCCCTCTGAAGATTTTGTTTGGTTTGGCTTCTCTATTTCAAGTTAGACGTTTTGCTTAATTTTCTTGTAATCTTTAGTGTACCATGCATATTTAAAAAAAGATTCCACAAATATAGTTGAAGCTTTTCTAGGGGAAGGATGAGAAAAAAATTAGCTTTTAAATTGGTAGGCTTCATTTTAGAGTGATCGGGCAAGAATATAGTTTTTTAGATACCAAAGTACAAATGTAACTGATACTGGGGCCCCTTCTCAATTTCCCAAGAAAAGAATCCTCTTTTCTTCAGCTTTGGGTAGGTAAATGCCTGGTTATTGTCATGGAAAGAGTATTGGAGAGGACCCATGATTCAGGATCAGGCCTCCTTTGAACCTTCTGTTTTCAACCTTAGGTTTCATCCACTGTGCCTGGACTTCATTTTATTTCTTTCCAG
Source organism: Meles meles (assembly GCF_922984935.1). Lineage (NCBI taxonomy): Eukaryota > Metazoa > Chordata > Mammalia > Carnivora > Mustelidae > Meles > Meles meles. Next base: position 58,845,289 of record NC_060069.1, read on the forward strand.
TGTCAGCTCCCGCAGGCTCCTCTGTTACAGCTCCTTCCCTTGCTGAGTTGGTTTTTATACCTTCATTTGCTCTCTCTTTTCCAAAAAATTTATCATGACTCATCTGCTTTTGTCTTCTTTCCTGATCTATTTATTTATGCTTGTAGTTCTGCGCTTTTAAAAGATCCTTTTACTGATATTTTAGAAGAGTTTCTATAGGGAAAGAAGATAAATGCATCTGTTCAATCACACTCCCATTTTTTCTTCCTGCTTTAAATGCTACTTTTATCATACACTAAAATTGGCATGTAATTGGCAATATTTTAAGGCATTCTAATCTATTCTGCTGTGCTATCTAATTATGTAACAGTACCAGATTTCTAATTATCATGACTTTAAAATATATTTTCATATCTGGCAGTATAATTCCTAATCATAATTCTTTTTTAAAATTTCAAAAATTTTCTTGGCTGTTCTCTCATTTTTAAGATTAACTTTAAAATCAAGTTGTAACAAATTTATAATTCAATTTGAGAAAATTTACTTTTTCTATTAGTATCTCCACATTCAAGAACTTTGTATGAGTCCATTTATTCAGTGAAGTTTTATGTTTCTTTCATCCCAATACTGAGTAATTCCTAAATCTATTCTTAAGTATTCCATGTTTGCATTTTATTTTGAAAGGAACATTTTAAATTATATTTTCTAACGTATTTTTGCTGATACAATGAGAAACTACTGATTTTTTAAAAACTCATTTAATAATTTGAAATTTTATAGGCTGCTATGTTTTTCTAATAGGTTTCCCAAGTCACTTAGGTTTTCCGCGTACATAGACATATCATCTGGAAATAATGATAGTAGTTATCTGGATTTCTAGAATTATTTTTATTCATTTTCCTGCATTATTACATTAGCCTCCATTTGAAATATATATATACACAAATAATAAAAAAGATCAAATGCCACTTTTATGACTTTAGTAGCTATGTAGCCACTTACTTGTTTCATTGCATTAGTTAATAGTGTTATTACATAATGTTAGCAATCTAACAATGACAGAATCTCTCTCTTAGAATTAATATTAATGGAAATGTGCTTAGAATACCAACACTGTTGGTTTCTGTTTTAATCCTCTGGGGCCAGATTGCCTGGATTTGAATCAGTGGTGTGCTGGAGCCTGCTCAAACAGGCTCATAAAAACGAATTGTGTGGATCTCCTTCCAATCCCACTCATATTGTTGATTTATTGGTAGCTTGAAACTGATCGTGGTGGGAGTACTTGCAGACACTACAAGTCAGGAACTTTTGGAGAGAGAGAGCAGGGAGATCGGGGAGGAGAGCTGTTTGTTAAGCATTGCCACATAACTAGTACAGCAGTAATTTGAATTCTTGTTCTGTTGCTTCCTAGGTAACTCTTTGCAAATTTCTATCTACATATCTCAATTTCCTCATCTGAGAATGAGAAAAATACTAGCAATTCCCTCATAATTTATTATGAAGAGTAAAGGGATTAAAAAACATAAAATATTTTGGGGTGCCTGGGTGGCTCAGTGGGTTAAAGGCTCTGCCTTCAGCTCAGGTCATGATCCCAGGATCAGGCTCTCTGCTCAGTGGGGGGCCTGCTTCCCTCTCTCTTTTTCTCTCTCTCTCTCTGTCTGCCTCTCTGACTACTTGTGATCTCTTCCTGTCAAATAAATAAATAAATAAATAAATAAAATCTTTTTAAAAAAATAAAAACCAAAGTATTTAAATAGTGTGAGATACATTATATTCATTATAATTTTCTTTCTTTCTAATTTATAATTTTTTATTGTATCCTTATTGTGCCCTTCTTTCTGGTCTTCTTAGTCATGTTTTTCTAACTTGCATTGAATATTTTTTTCACTTCCTTTAATTATTTATTATTTAATAATATCTTTAAAGACTATTAATTTCTCTCTGAATTCACATTTGACCACATTCTCTATATTCCTTATACAGCTTTTTGTTGTCATTTTGTTTTATATAAACTTTGAGTTACAGATATTTTCCAGAGTAATATATGCACAGGGTTAAATAACAAAGTTCTGAATGATTAATAAAGAAATTTATGCCCAAGTTATGCCCTATTATCGCCTCTCAGATGTCACTAACTAGTGATAGCCATTTTAACCAGTTTTATTTTAATTTCTTCAGTGATAATCTATTTACTTTTAAATTAGGTCAATGAACTTTTATTTCAGTATTCACATAATTTAGATATTATCTACTGGCTTCTTGTTTTGATAGAAAAGGAGTTAACACAATTCGGTTACTCCTTCTTTTCTCACTAGAATTAAACCATTGTTTTCAATTTCCACTTATAGTAATATTCTTAAACTACCACTTCTTTCCTCAGTAATAATATACACAACTTTTAATTAAACTCTTTATATGATAAGAATATTATCATTATCCCCCTTCTATTGCCTTTCCAAATCCCAAATGGTGTTGTCTTTACCTTAGCTTTTCCATTGTCATCTTTTATAATATTTTTATTCCCTTCTCTAATCTTAGTTTTTCCATGATTTGACTATAAACCATTTATAAGATTCTAAAAGTTGAAACCAATACATAGTAATGACATTCTAATGACTGGGTACATTTTTCAGCTGTACTTCTAAACAGTTTTGTCAGGTCACCTGTGACATTCAAGAATATTCTTTGGCCAACTTCATATTTATTATTTTTGTTTATACCCTACTGAGTGACACAAATTATGCCACAATTTAGATGTTTGCCTGTTTGGATTATGCCTTTCTCATACAGTTTTCTTCTGTTTGTTCTGCATTTGAATCTCTGCTTGCATTTGTCTGTTTGCTTTTATCATACAAAGTGTTCCTAAACTCTCCATCATAGTTTATATTCCATCACATTCTAAGTCGGTTCCACCCACCCCCAACCCTTAGTCCTCTCATCTCTCCAACGGGGATTCAGAGGCCATAGATAGAATTGCACTTACCCCCACTGTTCCCTGACCTCACATCTTAATTCATTCCCTTATTTCAGCAGAATTCATCCTCTTAAAAAAATAAATCCTAAGAAAGACAATATCTGAGTTCTTGCATATCATAAAATATTTTTATCCTGTCCTCACACTTGATTGATAATATGACTAAGGAGAGTTTAGAATGAAAATTGCTTTTCCCCAGATGCATGAAGGCATTTGCTCCATTATTTCATAGCATCCAGCATTTCTGAGAAATATGACTTCATTTGGATTTTCATTCTTTTGTAGATTATTTTTTGTTCTCTTTGGAATTTTTAGGCACTCCTCTTTATGCTTGATTTTGTAATATTTCACATGGATATGTCAAATTTGAATTTTTTATTCATCTATCTTCTCAACACTTGAATATTTTCCCTTCAGTTCTAGAAAATTATAATTTTATATTTATAACTTATTTATATTTATAGTTTAATAACATTCTTTCCAGCTCTTCTCTGACATCTCTTTTTTGGATGATCTAGTAATTATATATTGGACTCCTAGAACTGATCCTCTGTGTCTCTTATCCTTTTCCATATATTTTTTATGCTTGCTTTTTCATTACACTTTCTGTTTAAGCTCTTTAACTTTATTTTTCAAATCTTACATTATTTTTTGAATGTGGTAATCATTTATTTAATTCTCAAGAGTTATCTTATTATTTGATTTTGCCTTTCCTGTAGAACACAGTATTTGTTTTATGCATGCATCTTAGTCTTGAATTTTTCTGAGATCAATAATTGGAGTTTTCTTTCTGAAGTTCTTTTCTTTTCCCCTAATTTATTTCTGTTTTCTCTAGAGGCGGTTTTACTACTTTATTCTCTTGGTTTTGCTATCATGCTGCAGGCTTTCTTCAAATGCCTGGTGATCTTTGATTCTCATTTATGTTTAATAACCTATAAATGTAATTTGGATTTCCTCGTTGATACAAAAGTATTTGAATAATTTTTAATTGAAAGAGTTCTTTCTGTTGATGTTCTTTTGTTTTGCTGGGTTTAAGCTCTTCTAACTAAATTACTATATGGTTCTATTGATGTCAGTATCTGTGACCTACAAATTTTCACTCTGGAAGATAAATTAAGATGCAGTTTGTGGCTTATGCGATCAATTTTTATAAATATTTCATGAAAATTACACATACACACATTTATATGTATATTCAGCCTTAATAATAACATATCCCAAATATTTTAATCTTATTTAATTTTTGTCACTTTGATCTGTCAGTGACTGAGAGGTTTCCACTAAATTCTCCCTCTACAATAGTGCTAACAATGTTTTTTGTTTATTATCCATATATTCCATTTTTAATTGGTAAAAATGAAAAATCAAAAGTAGTATTTCAAAATCCATATATATATATATATATATATATATATACCACCCATACCACCCAGCATGAACACAAAATATTTGTTATATTTGCTACAGTTTTTTAAAAAATGAAAATTATGTTTTGTTCAGTTAATTAAAACTAAACTAAATTTTAGTTAAGTGATATAACATAAATAATATAAAGGGGAATTCCATTTAATCCTCAACCAGCCTCATTCTCCCTTCTTTCTCTTCAAAGATAGCAAGAATGAATTTGTTATATACTCCTACAGTCTATGTATCTATTTATTTACTACATAAATATGCATAAATACTACCTAACATTTATTTGTATTTTAAACATTTATTTTAATTATTTTATATTTATGTTTCTTTCTACAACTTTTAAAAAATTCAACATTATGTTTTAGAGACTTAATTTATTCATGCATTTTTATTATTTTCAGTGGTATTTTTCCTAGAACTATCTTGCCAGTTCCTGGGTTTCTCCATTTCTAGGTAAATTTCTGAATCAAACTTTTTTTGTTGGAATTTCATGAAATTTATGGATAAATAAAAAGAAATGAACATGTTTACAGGATTTAAAAATCCCACTAGAACATGATATGTTTCATTATTGAATTACATTATAATTTAAGTGTGCCACTAGAATATTAAATACCCAGATTTTGTTTTTCTAATTTCAAGAGTCTGTATTTTAATTTATGAGTTTATTCCTTGTGCATTTGTTTTGATTACACATACATTTATGCTTGTTTCTACCACATTATTTTGTTTTCAATTTACTATATTTTTTCTTTCTTCTATTTACTGAATAAACTAAGCTTTATTAGTTCTCTTGTTCCCAAATGGTAGGCTACCTCATGGAGAAGCAACATGGGGGGTTAGGGGGATAGGAGAAGAATAAATGAAACAAGATGGGATTGGGAGGGAGACAAACCATAAATGACTCTTAATCTCACAAAACAAACTGGGGGTTGCTGAAGGGAGGTGGGATTGGGAGAGGGGGAGGGGGTTATGGACATTGGGGAGGGTATGTGCTATGGTGAGTGCTGTGAAGTGTGTAAACCTGGCGACTCACAGACCTGTACCCCTGGGGATAAAAATACATTATATGTTTATAAAAAAAAAAATTGGAAGGGGAGGCTAACCATAAGAGGCTATGGACTCTGAAAAACAACCTGAGGGTTTTGAAGGGTCAGGGGTGGGAGGTTGGGGGAACAGGTGGTGGGTAATAGGGAGGGCACGTTTTGCATGGAGCACTGGGTGTTGTGCAAAAACAATGAATACTGTTACGCTGAAAAAATAAATTAATTAAATTCATTTTCACTAAAAAAAAAAATGAAGAAAAAAAAGTACATCTGTAAATAATTTTCTTCAATAAGTGTGCATGAATGGCAAACTTTCTTAGTTTTTTAAGAAATTCTATCTTCATTCTTGAATAATATTTTATCTGACAGGTGTTCTCTGCACTTGGAAACTATTATTACATTGTCTTCAGACATCTGCTGTTGTCACCAAGAAGTCCAGTTGTTACTGGTTTACTTGTTTCTCCTTGGGAGACTTGTTTTTTCTCTGATTGCTTTTAAGATTTTCTCTATATCTTTGATACTCTACAGTTTTGCCACAATGAGCTGACATGGATATTTGGGTTTTGTTTGTTTTTTGAGTATTTTAAAATAAACTTTTAAAATTATGACAGAAGTGATATATAACGTATTAATTTTTGGTATGCAACATAATGTTTTAAGATATGTATACATTACAAAATGATCATCACAATAAGTTTAGATAATGTTTATTATATATAGTTACCTTTTTTCTTATGATGAGAAATTTTGAGATTTATTCCCATAACATCTTTCAAATATACAAATATACAATATAATATAGCATATTGCCGTGCTTTAAAGTGTAGCCTCTGTAGCCAGACTGGGTTAAAATTTTGTCTCCACCATTCACTAGTTTGTGACATTGGGCAAGTTATTTAATCTTGTGATGTCTGTTTTCTCAATTTCTCAGAAAAATAATACTGCCATCATAAAAGTCACATGACTTGTTTATAAAGTGCTCAGTCCAGTGCCTGGCACTTAGTAAGTGCTATATGAATGTTTTTTAAGTAAGTTAAACCAAAAATTCAAAATGGTTAGCAAATTTGAGTATTTCTATAATTCATTAGCTAAGATAGCACTCAGGAGATAATAGAATACTCTGAATAAAGTTTTAGCTCTATCTAATATTTTTAAATATTATGTTCTCATTTCCATTACTTTTAAATAGTCTTTAGCCTTTGAATAAGATGGATATTTGAGCACATGTGTCTAAATTTCCCACTCCCAAAAGTTCCTATTAAGAGACCTACCAATTATAAAATTTATGAAAAATCAGTATCAGTGATAGAAATTTAGGATGAAAAAATTATATACTGGAAACTTTGAGAAATTACTTTATAATAGTGTATCAGCATATTAAGACTGAGTCTAAACATGACTGGTGTGATGAGATTTGTGATTCAAAGGTAAATAAAAAATCCTATAAGGGCAAATGTAACAAATTGCTTCATGTTGCCTTTAGGTTCTTCTGCTGGAGGTGAATGTTTGAATTCATTATTGGAAGCTAAAGCTTTCTGGCTTTGGAATCAACATTTTGATGAACCTTCAGGTTAATATGGACCTCTTTTGGAAAGGAGATGTTGAGAAAATAAAAAGCTAACTTTTATGTTTATGGTGTACATACTAACATGTTCAGTCAGTTCAGGTGGTGGCTCCAGTGTAGGCACAGTGGGGTGGGGATAAATATTTGTTTTTTCTTCTTCCTGACCCTGAGATAGACCTGGAGGCCTAGATTTAAAGTAGTAGGGGCAATGGTAATGATTTCACAATGTAAACATATATCAAATCATCCATTGTACACATTTCATAATTTTATTTGTCAATTGTATCTCAATAAAGCTGGGAAAAAAAGATGAAATAAAGAGGCAGGGGACATAATTGAAAGCAATTCCATCCTTGGGAAGTAAGCTGACCCATCCTATATGAGGCAGAATGAAGGCTAAGGAACGAATCACAAAATAAACAATAATAGCAATTACTATTTACTTTTTAAAATATGCTAACCAGTATTCTCTCAGGTCTGCACTACTGACAGAGGTTTTCTTTGGTCCCCAACTCAATCTTTTTCATATGTATCCCACAGAGGCATATTAGAAGATCGTATGAGTTGGTGCAATATGCCCTTGTATCTGTGATCTCCAGGGGTTTTATATTCTCACACAAGCCCACACTGGGTTTTTAGCCATATGCTAAAAATCTTAGCTATACTCTTCTTGTCTGCTTGAATGGTGTCTGGCATATCTTCTCCTGTGCTCTGCCAAAGGAGAACCAGTATTCATGCCCCATCTACTTGGAGGCACCAGTTGTTCCTTAGATTTCAGGCTGCTGGCTTGACCTAAAATGAAAATTTTCTAGCCAGTTCAAGGAAAGTTAGGATTTTATGATTTATTTGGTTTTCCTTTGTTGTGGTGGTGGTGGTGGTGGTGGTTATAGTATACTATAGTATACTCTAGCTTTCTATATCCAAGGTGGAAGCAGAATATTTTCCTATTCTTCATTGTATTTCTTCTGTTTTAATATTTTTTTGCTGTTGACCTTATCATATCTTCCTTGAGATTTGCATTGTTTCCTTTCTTTTTCTGTTTTGTGTTTTAATAGGTATCTTGTTTTATTCTTTTAGTGTACTTGTTCTCAATAGAGTTGTACTACCCTGAGGGAAGGCATTTTGAAAATTTGTTGAGATAGTTTTGTTTGTCCCAGTGATTCAGAGGGACCATTGCTCTTTAATGGGTGCATAATAAATACTCAATGCTAGATTCCTGTATCATGAAGGAAAATTCCACATATTGAAGAATTTTCTGGTGCCAAACAATTTTAAACATCCCACAGACATGTAAGTTAAAACAATAGCAGTTTTAGAACACAGGTTTATTTTATACAGAAACACAATTTTAAAAATAATTTGCATTAAATACTGAAATTTATAGACTGTGACTATATTCTTTTGTACCTGACCAAATTCTGGTCACTATTTTGGAAATAACTTCTCCAGTGACAATGTTGCTTATAAAGTTTAAGTATGCAATGTAACAGACCTCTGTCAGTCTAACTTTCTAGCTTTGGCATGCAGTTATTCTGTGTAAAGTTATGGACATCTAACTATTTCATTTATATCTTCTAGTATTGTCTACACAAGCATGTACATATTGGAATAATTATTCATTTTGTAAGCCACTTAGATTCTGGGATTGTTTGTTACACAACATAATCTAGCAAAGCTAACACATGCAACTTAATTCCCTAGCACAATGTATGTTTCTTGGAGCAAAGTTAAGACTCAAGTCTCCATCTCTATCAGTCCTGTTCCACTTACATGCTAATAGTAGGATGTTGCTGATGCTTCTAGAATGTGAATGACGACATTCCTCATTTCTAGAACTCCTAAGGTGTATCTCTGGTTTTTACTATTGACTGGATTGTTCCCACAGGAATCTTTACAGGGTGGGATGTCTTATGCTACCTTTCCCAACTTAATACAGAAGGCTTCCATATTCAAAGGTACTAGTTACCTCGGTTCACAGTGATTCAACCCCAGATTTCTCTATAAAATTCAAGACAAAAAGAAGGAGGGTAATAGAAACCTAAAGTTTCCATTTCCTATGAATATAGGAAGGATAAAGAGATGGAAACAAGAGATGAAGAAAGACCCCTGAAAAGACAAAATTGGTACATTAGTCGGCCTCCCTGGTTTATTCATCACAAACCCATTTTTTAAATGTAGCTTGTTACTGAAAATAAAGCCCCATTCAGAGAAGCTGAAAGAAATTCACACACTCTGGGGAAACAGATGGTCTTTTATTCATAAAATTTTATCACTTCAGGATATTATAAAAGTTTTAAATAAGTGGAGGCCATAAAATATACTGAATTTCAACCTGAAAGAAGATATTTTTTAAATGTCAATACATTAGCTACTGTGCACAATAGTCAATGAATATGGATAAGTTGTTTTGACTTGAAACTGCTAGATAAAGGACATTGATTGTTTTTCCGGTTTCAAGAGTATTTCTTTTTCTCTTTAGTAGCAAGGCAAAGGAGAGATGACTGAAATGGGTTGACTACAATTAAGAAATAATAGAATAAAAATGACAGGTGGCTTTATTACTTTCAGGTATTTAACATTTTTTAGACATTTGTATATGACATTCAACATGGTAATAGTGTTCTCATACTGTATGAAAAGAAAAAAGTGGAGTGAAAAACTATAAGAAAATAAAGAATGAGGAGAGGGGAAAGGGAGGAAGGAGGGAGAGAGGAGAGCAGGTAGGAAAGAAAGAAGGAAGAGAAGGAAGGGAGAAGAGGAAAGTAGGGGAAAGGAGTAGACAAGAAAAGTAAATAAGGAAGCAGGGCAGTTATTTACCAAACAAACTTATCCAAAGTCTTATGACAACTATCTTTTCCCATTATAAAGAGGTTGCTCCACAGTGTGCACAATAGCCAAACTGTGGAAAGAGCTTGAGATGTCCATTGACAGATGAAGAAATAAAGATGTAGTATATATATACAATGAATTATTACTCAGCCATCAGAAAGGATGAAAAGTTACCATTTACACTGATGTGGACAAGACTGAAGGGTATTATGCTGAGTGAAATAAGTCAATCAGCAAAAATAATTATCATACAGTTTCACTCATATGTGGAATATAAGAAACAGGACAGAGGTTCATAGGAGAAGGGAGGGAAAACTGAATAGGAAGTCATCAGAGAGGGAGAAAAACCATGAGAGGTTCTTAACTCTTGGAAACAAATTGAGGGTTGCTGGAGAGGTCGGGGGGGAGGCTAATTGGGTGACGGGCATTCGAAGTAAGATGTATTTTTCCACTGTTTTGTTACCCAGCTGTCTATTATTACAGTTTCCCCAAAGGGGAACAATTTGTATACAAATGAGTTTTCTATGATTTAATAAAAATGTATGCCACACATTTTTGTTTAAAAAGGCAAAAAAAAAAGGGGGGGGGTGTTCCTGGTTGGCTCAGTCGGTTAAGTGTCTGCCTTTAGCTCAGGTCATGATCTCAGGGTCCTGGGATCAAGTCCCACATCAGGCTCCCTGCTCAGTGTGTAGTCTGCTTCTCCCTCTACCCTTTCGTGGGATTCGTGTGCTTGTCCTCTCTCTCTCTCTCAAATAAATTTTTAAAATCTGTTTTATTCTGTGCAAAGACTCAATTCTTAACCTAGAATGTTTTCAGTTGGATCCACAGTATAAAGGAATGATATGGAGGCCTTTGGGTGTAGATTCTTTGGAAGAAATAACAGAGTACCTTCTTAGCCCATTTTCTCTCTTTAACTTCTGGCCCTCCAGCATTAATCTCTCCCTGTGTTCTTGCTTTTCCACATTTTGGAGATCGAATTATTGGTCAGTGCAGTATGGGGAACAGATGACCTGTCTCTTTAGCTGATAGCTCTTAAGCGTAAGTTGGCATTGTACTCAAGGAACTGATATTAAAGAACCACACTTTAGAAGCCGTAACTCCACATGCATCTATAGAGATTTTGAGATCCTAGGCCTTGAGCCTGAGCCTAATGCCATAATGGAATGAGACTTTTGGGTCATAGGAGGGAGTTAGTATATTTTGCATGTGGAGGAAACATAATTTATGACCATAGTGCAGACTGTGATAAAGATGAAGGTAAAGTTTCTATTTGGAAAATTTCCAAATTTCTTTGACACTCCTCCCATTGAGATGCAGAGGATTGGGGAGTAAAGGGGTATCTGTATCTACTTCATTTGAATCTGAGCTGAACTGTGACCACTTTGACCAATAAAATGTGGTGGAACTGATGCTATGTCACCTCCAGGATTAGCCTTTATGACACCCAGCAGTTTCTTCTTCCTTTTTGGGGGAGTCTTGAACCACCCAGCAAGAGATCTGATTACTCTGAGGGGACTGTGGTGTGAAGAAGCCCACACTAGCCATGTGGAGAGGCTATGTCAAGAGTGAAAGAGAAACCTGGCCAACCTTCAGTAATTTTAGTTCTCTGCTCCACAGACTCATGACATGTAATATTTTTAACTTGTTGATTAAAGCCATTAAATTTGGGGGTAGTTTGTTTTATATTAATAGATAATTGAAACACTAGGTGAAAGCATTTTTTTGCTCTTGTGTTGTTCTGCTTTCTGCCTGCCTGGAATAGGGACACAAGGCTTACAGACCTAAGAAAGCTTTGGAGATTGTGAGAAAAAATAAACAAACAAATACACGCCTACCTATTAAAGATAGAAAGAATTTGGGTCCTTGTTGACACTGTTGAGCCATCCATACCAGCCAGCTCTAGACTGGCTCTTCTGGAGACAAATCACACCCTATCTGCTTAAGCCAATATTATTTTGATGTTCTGTTACTTGCCACTGAATACATCCAAAGCTGATACAACTATAAACAAATATCTGTTGATTGGTTGACTGAATCCCTTGTTTCCCATCCTCATCTTTTCTAAAAGTTTACCTGCAACAAGATAGTCTCTTTGGGATTTATGGTTGGTATCTAAAGAGCACACTTAGTGCTTCTCTCAGAGACGTTCAGCTGTGGTCAATCTCCATTTGTTGTGTTTGTTAGAAAAGTGGCAGGATTTTGTTGTGGTTTTTGTTGTTTCTAAGTAACCCCTGAATCTTCAGTCCTAAGTGTGTGACTCTAAGAGATGGGATCATTCTACATTAAAATGCCTTCTATTTATTTAGAATTTATTTATTTAGAATGAGATCCCTCTGAATGAGGTGGACATTTAGCAAGTTAGAAATTCCTGATGCCCCTAACCTCTGGCTTTTAAGCTCTTCTATTTTTGTATGTTTTGTTTTTTGTTTTCTTTTTTCCCTCAGCAAAACATGAAAAAAGAAATCATAGAGAACAAAATAAAGACTCTACATGTTGTCATCTCTTCTCATTTTCAGACACTGGTGTCTGTGACAAAATAATTATGAAAAAAAAAAAAGTAGCAATCACATCAGTTATACCAGAGAATGTCTCAGGACTGACTTACTAAAATATGTGCCCTTTCCTTCATGCAAATCCTATGTGGGTGGGGGGCTGTTAGCAGAATGAGTTGTAAAAAATGTTCTGGTTTCTTTTGCCTAAAATTTAATCTTTCACAGCATGAAGGAAGAGGGGGTTTTGAAGTGTAAGGGCAGACAGAGCACAAGAATTGTATTTGGACAGCATGGGGTCAAACTTTTGGCTTTGTTTTTTAGCAGGCTGTGTAATCTTGAGAAAGGCCTTTCAAACTCAGTTTCCTCTTCCGTCAGTGTCCATAATCAAGTCTCAGAGAGCAGGCTTGTTATGAAGACTGAAAGAGGCAGTATATATATATAAATATAAACATACTGTCTCTATATCTATTTATAGCTAGCCAGCTAACTAGATAAACAGACACACACTCCAGAACCTGAGACATAGAGAAGTAATGATAACCGCTGATTCTGCTATAAAAAGAAGTGATGTACTTAAAACTTAGCCCCCATGATTGCACCTACAATACTATCTTTTTTTTTTTTTTTAAAGATTTATTTATTTGACAGATAGAGATTACAAGTAGGCAGAGAGAGAGAGGAGGAAGCAGGCTCCCAGCCAAGCAGAGAGCCCGATGCGGGGCTCGATCCCAGGACCCTGGGATCATGACCTGAGCGGAAGGCAGAGGCTTTAACCCGCTGAGCCACCCAGGCGCCCCATACAATACTATCTTTTTAAAATGAGTTTTGGGAATTATCATAAATAAATTATTTACTGCTTTAAAAACCAATGTTCTGCCTTTAAAAATATGATAAGATAATTATAAACCAGTGAGAAATAATGCTAAAACACTAAGGTGCCTCTATTTCATGCATTTACATCTCAAGTCTTCTAAATGGAAGTGTTGGAAGAAGTAAAACTGATGAAGTTTTAGAATATATACGTGAGGTGCAGTGGGATGGAGTCAGGAGCCAAAACCCAAGAAAGAATTCTTGAGACCTCTGAATTCTTGAGACGTCTTTGGTACAAAATGGTGATTTATTAAAGCAGGGGCAGAAAGAGCTGTTGCCCTAGGGTTGTGAGGGGTGGCTCTTTATATACTATGGGGGGTGGAGGGAGGTAAGGAAAAAGGAGGTTTCAAAAGAACTTTCATATGCTAAAGAAGACCTAAAGATACCAGAGACCTTGCCATTGTCTGGTTAAGGTTGTTTTTCCCCTCTAGCAAGGTATTAACATTAAGATAGTTGGGAGATTCCTAGAAGAATGTCCCATATGTCCTACCCAGGAGTGGGGGTGGGGGGTGCAGGGTGTCAACTTCTCCCCTGTCAGCTAGCCTTCTGTTCCCTCATCAAAACTACCCCTTCGGGAATATTGTTATCAGGCAAAAGCTAAGAGCTGCCAACTGTGGAGTTGAAGATAAATTAAGTGGCAAAATGAAATAAAGCAGCCAACCAAAAACTATATACGGTACCTCAACAAATAAAACATAAAGAATATCTAGTGAATCCTAATGGCTAAAGTGATTTAGTAACCATTGTGAATTCTTCCATTTCTCTAGTATATAGTCTGTGAGTATTTGTACTTTCTATTTTATGAAAAGTAGCACATCCTCTTGACCTATACTTTTTCACGGAGTAATGTCAACAGTAGATCATACATTTAATAATAGACTGCAGGAGACCCTCTAAGAAGACTTTTTGTTCTATAACTTAGTATTTATTTGAACCTGTTCACCTATATGATAAGCTAAAGATCTACTTAGTTCAGAGAAAATTCTATGTAGTTCACAGAAATTACCTTTCAAAGATAGCCCACTCCTGTTAAATGATTTTGTAAGACTTAATAATGTGCTTTAGAACCCAAGTCTGCATCACAGTATCACAGCTGGAGCATTTGCCTCTTACAGTGACAAGTTCTGCTTATGTATGACTTTTAGAAAAAGGAGATGGGGTGGGAGGGAACTTCATTCCTCATGTTTTCCAAGAGTAGAAAAATGAGTAACAAATAGGACACTTTCAAGATAATTGTCCTTTTTCATTAGTTTAAAGTGACTTTTTGAGAGATTATCTTTACAAATGACAGTTGGCAAAAAGCACAATAATTTGCACATATTAGACATGAACTGTATAAAATTCCTTTTGGAAGAAAGGTTTTTATATATGAAAATCCAGGCAAAAATGTATTTAAAATATGAGAGTTCACTGTTTGATTCCTCCTTATTTTACTGGGTTGAAAGGCTTTATGTAGCTACATTATTCAAGTAAGTGATTTTTGTAATGATATATCAGTTTAAGTAAAGATGCTTCAAGAGAAGTCTTTTAGCGGAGCATGAACATCTTTGCCAGCATCATTTGAAATCATTACAGTACACAATTACAGGAATCCAAAAGTAACAAAACACCCTATAGAAACTCAAAGGAAAAAAAACCATCAAAATTGAACCACTATTCTTGGATACCTCATTTATGTAACAATCAAGGGAAAGAGAGCTAGGTTTTGCTCCTTTATAGAGGTCTTCAAGCCTTCAAACGTCACTTAAAAAAGAAAAAAAGAAAAATTAAAAACAGAAAAAAGAAAACCCCTGTATTGAACATGTGCTATGTGCAATCTGTTGTAGATGAAGTTGGAAAAATAAAGGAAACCATCTTTGACCTTGAGAGCTACCAGTTTTATGACTGGTGCAGTTTGCTCTTGCTTTCCCTGAGTAGGAGCAACAATAGCAAACAATTATTTACAGCTTTCTATTTCATGAGCGTATCAAATCTCTAATTCAAAACAAAGAAAATAATAAAGACGTCCTAGAGTGAAAATTTTCAAACCTTCAAACTATAGCCCGGCATAAGCCTCTCCCCATCTTCAAGGGATCTTTAGAACATAGTAGGAGAGTGGAGATTTGGCCCCTGTCAAATGGCCCCGAGTCATCCTTCAGCAGTTGCCTTTCAGGGCCCGTGCTCCTTTCCAATTCAGTGTCAGAAACTCTTGGATGAACTGCAGTTATTGTAGCTCTAACTTAAGTTTAAAAAAAAAAAAAAAAGTGTTTCAAATAAGACTATGCCTAAGACTCATTCCCAGTCAACTAACTCGGAATCTCTGGGGTGGGCTGTCAGCATGGGTAGGTTCTTAAAACTGCTCAGGTGTTTCCAGTGTGCATCCTGGCTTATGAAGGACCACCTACAAGAACTCCAATAGAGGGTAGACCAGAGTGTGTATGTGACAGTCCTGGTGAATTTTGGAATTATAGGTCTGGCACAAGAATCCCAGATGGGTTTGACACTTAGAATTTGGATTTAGGGGGCGCCTGGGTGGCTCGGTGGGTTGAGACCTCTGCCTTTGGCTCGGGTCATGATCCCAGGGTTCTGGGATGGAGCCCCACATCTGGCTCTCTGCTCCGCGGGGAGCCTGCTTCCTCCTCTCTCTCTGCCTGCCTCTCTGCCTAGTTGTGATTTCTCTCTGTCAAATAAATAAAATAAAATAAAATAAAATAAAAAGAATTTGGATTTGTGAAATCTTTTCACAAGTGCTTTGTTCTGCCCCATTTATTCTACTTATACTGTTTTTCAGAGTATAATTTTTGCCCAGAATAATTACTCAACAGTGCAGACATACCTACATGATCCTCATGGACAATATTTTTTTAAATGATACAGCTTAAATTTATATTCAAGAAGAGAAACAATTTTCCTAAATTTGACAAAATCTGTAGAAATTGTTCTACAAAAGGAGAGAGATCAGTATACATTATTATGCAGAGTTGCACAGATACCTAAAAAAAAAAAAAAAAAAAAAAGGAAGGAGGCACATTGTAGAGTCCTGCCAAACAACAGAATCATCCTGATGGCAACTGTGAGTCACACACAAATAGAAGCTTTAAAAGTTTCTATTTTGCTTCATGAGGATGAAGTTTCATGAGGATGAGCCCTACTCCCTCCAATCTCTGTAGGTAGTAAAGGAATATTAACAGTATTTTTATTTTTTCTGTCCATAACCCTTCAGGGATAGAGGTAAACTGGGTACTGCTATGCAAATCACATTACTACATTTGTACCTTCTAATACAGATTATGGAGATCAACCTCAAATATCCACAAAATGGTAGAATACAAAGGGCGAAAAGAGGTAGCTTCTCCCTGTGTTAAGATGAAAATCTATTAGCAGCAACCTTTATGTTCATCAGGTCTTCAAGGAAGAAGTCAGGGGTAGTCTAGTACTTTTAACAAAAGAATCCACATAATATAATGTAGTGGGCTACTTTACATAAGACCTTTAAAGAGTTCATTTACAGAAACTGGCTAAAATTAACACAAGTCTGAAGAGTTCACCTATAGCTTAAGTGAACAAATAAGATTGCTCATAGCAATAAATTGTGCAATATTTGTGGCTATTGCAAACCTCAAAACTAAATATTTCTTCTCTAAAGAGATTTTTTAAAACTATATAGTTAAACAGTTGAATATCACAGAGCTTCTTGTTCTTCCTTTGACTATGGAAAAAATAGAAACTGTGATCATCATAACAAGAAACAAGATGAATAGAAATTATATAAAACATTTGTTGCAATTATCTAGTCTCTATCTCTTCATTTATTATACTTTTATGATTCCTAGAATGTTAATATTTGTTATCCTTTCCTTCTTTATCTTACTACAAAGGACAGTAAAGAGCACAGTTTTAGAATTTTCAAAGGGTTATTTTTTTTTTGTCAACAAGATTATTTTCTCTAAGGGTTTCTCATCAAATGCCATTTATGATCTATAAGTTATTTAATTTTAACCAAGACTGATTTCAGTTTTGAGGCTTATGATTTTGACTCCAAAACAGAAGATTATTGAATAGCAGCTAGGTAAAAGCAAAGTATCTAGAGTGGCTAACAGCAAATGTGAAATATTCCTCAGGTGGAAATTTTAAATTGTCTCCTAGGCAGGTATCTTTTGGACATTCTGGTGTTAGTCTATAACAAAATGGGCAAAATAAAGCTAAGCAGTTTTTTACTGAAGAAATTCTCAGAGCTTTCCATATGTTTATGTGCACTATGGATCTTTGAGAGTAAAATGTATTACATAGCCCTTCTCAAACTTACCTGATTAAAAATACCTTTTTTTTTTTCCTTAGAGAATGTTCCTTGAGTAGTTTTATGGATAGCAAACATAGAGAAATCTTGGATTACCTTGCTATTCAAATGTGGTCAGTAGACCAGCAGATTGGGATTACCTTCTATATTAGAAAGGCTGAATCTCAGGCACCACCCAGACCTACTGAACTAGCATCTGCAAGATTCCCAGAGTGATGATATTTTGCATATCCAAGTTTGAGAACCCTTGAGTTAGAGCATAATTCTGTGTCCAAGGTAAAAAATACTTATATTTAGATTAGCATACTGCACAATCATCTTTCTACAATGTAAGTGAAGGAGATCAGAATATGCCAATTTAACATAAGGATTATTTTTAGCTGAAGGCAACTGAAAATCAACAGTTGCCCTCCCCTTATGTTCCTAAAAGCAGGGCATAAATTTTCGTTTGAAGAAGGTGCCTACCTCCCAGACCAGGTAGAGAAGAGGCACTCTTATCATCTAAGATGGAGAGTAGGCACCAAGATGAATTTGTGTAAACAGACCTTACTAAAATTTTTCTTAGTCATTTCCCCATAACTTTGATGGCCCCAGCCCTCTTGTCTTTGTTATAAGGGTCTATAAGCCCAGAGCCTATTTCTTTGAGTTTTACTTCTGTGTAAACTCCTATGCACATCAATATTAACAAAAATTATGTGCTTTTTATCCTATTATTCTGTCTGTTAGTTTAATTTGCATGCCCTCCAGCTACTATTGAATATAAGAGAGTAGAGGAAAAGTTTTTCCTACCCAACATAAACAGGAATTATTTTGTACCTATCTATCCCAAGCACCCCAAACAGTATCTGTGGAACATCACAGGTTTTCAATAAATGTCTGTGGATGTAATGGCTTATTATTCTATCCAACTGATTAATTATGCATTATATGTTCCTCATAATATTTAATCTTGATGGAACACTATCTGGATATGAAGTCTCGGGGGGTTGGATGTAGATTTAAGAAGATATGGTGGTCTTTACAGGAGGCATCACTACAGAATAACTTTCAGCCCCCCAGATAGATTTAAATTTATTACATACATTATTAAGGATTTTTCAAAAACTTGGCTGTGGGAAAATAATAAATACAGATCCTATAGGTCATGAAAGTGAGATTTCCTGCAGGTGTTTTATCATTCTAATACCTAGAGTGACTATATTTCAGCAACTTGTCTTCAAGTTCTTCAAGATCAATTTCTTTTTACTCTATGAGGTAGTCTTTCTGAAATGATTTCTTTGGTGTATGACCTTCACTCTGGGTCTCTTTCGTTCATCCTTCTTCAATTCTAAGAATTACATTTCTATAGATTGAAAGCCTTAAACTGCCACATGATTTCTAACACGAATGTGATTTGCAGTTAAGCTCCTGATCTCTATAAATTGAGATAATGTATTTAACTCTTATTAAAAGTAATTATGGAACAGCTTTGATGTGAAATTATAAAATATAAACATATTTTCTGATTTAATGTGCTTTCATATCTAAAAATACTATAAAAGCATAATTCAAGATAAATGTGTAGTTAATGAAATCAAGGGCATCTTTATCTACTACCAAATGTGTTACTGCTTATATAGGGTTTGAGACATAATGAAGAATACCCTTCTCTCTACTAAAATAGTTCACCTTTTAATATTAATACAGACTTAAACGAGGTTAATAGTAACTCCGTAAGAAATCTAATCCTTCACCTCTGGCCTTGCATTTTCTTCTGTTTCTGCCTCTTGTAGCTAATCCCCCTATATATACCCTGTGCTGTAACCCAGAGGACTGCTTGACATTCCTCAGCATTTCATTCATGCGGACCTACACTCAAGCCATTTCCTGAAATACGCTCTGCTCATTTCTCTGCCAATGTTACTATACAGTGAATTCACACAAAGTATAAACCTTTCAGAGCATAGCTAAACTATTAGCTCTAGAAAGACTTCCCTAACTTCTTAGGCTGAACTCCACTGTACAGGGTGTTATTTCTCTTCCAGATAAACCACTTTATATTATTCTGTTTGGGAATGTCTTGGTTTCATATCTCACTACATATTCCCAGTTAGGTCTTGCTAGATTATGAGCTGCTCAGGAATGGGTGTCATCATTTTTATCTGCATATTCCTAGTACATAGCATCACAGTCTCATTCATTCATCCAATAAGCATTCTAAAGAACTTTTAAAACTGACAGACCAGTAAATAAATGAACAATTTGACACAAAAAGTATGCAAGCAGTGCAACTCTTCTAAGCAAGTCATATCCAAATCCAATTTAGTATGACATTCCTTTCGTAATTCAGTCTTCACTTTACATAGTATTGTTATAACATTTACCAGAATTTATCAAGCATCCACCATGAAGCAAGTACTGTGCTAGGTTCTTTGACAGAGAGACAAATACCTTTCTCAGAAGTACTTATGACCTTCTCAAATTCAAAAAAATAATTTCCTTGGCAGATTGTGTCTTTCAAGAAATTGGTCCATTTTATCTAAATTTTTGAATTTATGAGCTTAAGTATTCCTACTTGAGCAGATGTTTGGGCACGTTCATGTTCTTAGGTCATTTATTCACAACAGTCAAAAGTGAAATAAGCTAGACACAAAAGGGCAAATACTATATGATTCCACTTATATGAGGTACCCAAAGTAGTCAAATTAAGAAAGACAGAAAGTGTAATAGTAGGACTTGGAATAGAATTATTTTTGAATATTAATTAATTAATAATAAATAATTAATAGAATTAATTATTTTTGCAAATCTGTTAGATTTGCAAAAATTTCAAAGAAATAATATCCAGGAAATATAAATAAATAATGTGCAGGAAATATAAATTGGTACAAAATTTTTGAAGGGCAATCATAAGTTTGATCAGCATTTAAAACTGGCATATCCTATGACCCAACAATTATTTATGAGAATTCATCTGACATATATTAAAAAAAGATGCTTACTAAAATTTGATTATATATAAACTATTGAAAACCAAACAACCATTAATAGAGAAATTCTTAAATTATCAGTTGTTAATACTGTGGAACACCATGCAACAGTTAAAAACAATGAACTAAGTACATATGTACTATCATAGAAATCTCATCGATATGGTAGTAAGTAAAAAAAAAAAAGAAAAAATTGCAGAAAAACATCTATAGTATGATCGCATTCCTATAAAAAAATTACAATAAAATTACAGAAAAGCCATATCTGATTTGTTTCTGAGTGGTCATACAGGGAGGCTTTTTTCCCAGACATGATTTTTTTTTCCAAGAATGTATTCATATATCATACATATATTTTATTTTTAGAATATATGGAATACAAACACTTGTGTATTTCTAGAAGTAAAAATTTAAATAGGGAAACATAGAAGACTCAGAGGCTTTAAAATTCAGAGTCAAGAAAGGCCTGAATGAAGACTCCAGTAAAACTCTGTAGTGGAGGGGCGCCTGGGTGGCTCAGTGGGTTAAAGCCTCTGCCTTTAGCTCAGGTCATGATCCCAGGGTCCTGGGATTGAGCCCCACATCGGGCTCTCTGCTCGGCGGGAAGACTATTTCCTCCTCTCTCTCTGCCTGCCTCTCTGTCTACTTGTGATCTCTATCTGTCAAATAAATAAAATCTTAAAAAGAAAAAAAAAAAAAAAAAAACTCTGTAGTGGAGGATCTGTCCATAGTCTTTCCTTACCTCAAGATAGGAAATGTTTCCCAGGGCTTTTATGGACTTCTATTTCCTGTTCTTTTCTCCCTTTCTCCCTGCTTGTCCTCAGAGCACTGGTCAAGAATGAGATCGTCCTGAGAAGGGATAAGTGCAAAGCAATGAAAATCTCACACAATCCCTCCTGATCCAAATTTTTGCCCAGTCTTCACCAAGCTCTACTTACTTAGTGTTGGAGCCCCAGTGGCTCTTAACATGGCAGCCCCACAATCAGCAGCCATACCATACCAGGGAAAGAGCCCAGCAGCCTGAGACAGACACTCTGTTTCTTACATATATAAAAACTCATTGCATGTCCCCCGAGGAGACTCTCAATTGTATATATACATTTTTAAGGCCTCTTCTGTTTTAATACGTTTTCCTGTCAATGACTATCAGGAATAGTAAAGGTGATATATCATTTAAGTTGATGGGTAGTTCTGCTTATCAGTGGCCAGGAACTATGGCCCAGAAACTGTACAAAGGCATGTGTATGCATTGCTCAATTTAGCTTCCTAAGTTAATTATGAAATAAGAGTTATTAATAGCCTTATTTTATAGGTGAGTAAACAAATAGGAGCTTAAAGGTGTTGAGTAATTGTCCAAATTCACTTGGTTAGTGAGCTGTCGAGTGAAGATTTAATCTCAAATTCAAACCCAGTCAGTCCAATCCCTAAACCTGGAGACTTAAATACCACATAAGGCTTAATATGGGCTCAACAAGGAAACACTATTACTCCCCAAAATGCAACGTATGGCTTACAACTTTTTAATGTAAGCTGTTTGCTTACTTCTGAGAATATTTACATAACCAGATTTACATGAAATATCGGGATCACGTCCAACAATATGAATGGACTTGACAGATTTCATTCTTTTTTTTTTTTTTTTAAAGATTTTATTTATTTGAGAGGGAGAGAGAGCACAAGTGGGGGAAAGTCCCAGAGGGAGAGAATCCTCAAGCTGACTCTTCACTGAGCACAGAGGCCAATACAGGCTCAGTCCCGGGACCCTGAGATCATGACCTCAGATGAAACCAAGAGTCAGCTGCTTAATCGGCTTGAGATACCCAGGCACCAACTGACCAATCTCATTCTTTTTTTTTTTATTAAAGATTTTATTTATTTATTTGGCAGAGAGAGATCACAAGTAGGCAGAGAGGCAGGCAGAGAGAGAGAAGAGGCAGAAGCTCCCCGCCCAGCAGAGTCCAGTGCGGGGCTCGATCCCAGGACCCTGGGATCATGACCTAAGCTGAAGGCAGAGGCTTAACCCACTGAGCCACCCAGGCGCCCCGACCAATCTCATTCTTAAAAAGTCTGACAATAAGACCATGTCATCTTTTCCATTTCATAGGTAACACCAGCCAACAGGTTTAAAATCAACTTAGTGTACATTCATTCAGGATACATTATGCTGGAAAACTTCCCTCTTATATCCATCAATGAGAATAAATTCTTCCCTAAGGAGCCCTCAGAAAAGTCTGTGTCAAAAAACGGGCTTCAAAGTTCATTCAGATTTTAAACACCTTAAAAGTTAGGGTACATAACCCTTCCCTATCTCCAATATAGGGTCTGCCATGCACCTTTCTAGACTCCTATCAGGAAAGCATATTCCTTTACATTCATTCCAGGCTGGAGATCTGAGAGAGGCAAAGAAATGCTTTAACTGAGGCTCAGTACAAGAGAGAATCCACATCTGGTGCCCAGATATCTCCTCCCTACACCTCCAACCACGTAAAACAAGAATTTAATGAGCAGAGGAAGCTGGAATAAATGAGAGAAGCCTCCAAATTTTAAAGACTTAATACTTTTACTTCAGAACCCATAAACAACTCCTACCATCTGGCCTCATTTTATTTTTTATCACACTGGAGGGAATCTCAGCCTACTACATGATTTAAAAAAAAAAGAAGAAGAATCAAATTCCTCCTTTCTCTCCAACCCCCACTTCCAGCTCTGAGCACAGAGTTTTGCAAAGCAAGTCTTTGCTATTATTCTTACAGAGAAAGAATTCTGGCATGGATGAAAAAGAACTTAGAGTAATACAAGCACAAAAGGTGTTTTGTTTCTTTCAAATCAGTATAATTTATACAGCTGTTTATAAGAGCAAAGCTGTTTCAAGGAAGCAGAGACTTTTGGGTTTTGGCATCATGTCCCTCAGAGCTGTTCTCCCTCTACCTTTAGTGTCTCCGTTCAAACAACAGGGAAAAAAATAAAGAGAGTAAAGAGAACCCTGAATAAAAATAAGCAAATTAATTAGACAATAAGGAGAGTCACTCTGTATTTCTTTCAGAAAATGCCTCACCTTAAAAATATCTTTTTAAGATAAACGAGTAGTATAGAAGTTAAAAGTTTAAAGAAAGCAAGTTGTCTCAAGTTTTACAAAGTTCATCTCCTTGTTCATGACTCTGACACAGATTGGAATTTTCAGACAGGGCCAATCTTACCCAGAGGTGAATTTGACATATATTTTCATACTCTAGAGAAGAAAACAAACAAACAATCTGTTGAGTGTTGAATCTGTTGAGTGAATGAATAAGTTAAAAATGTCTTTCCATCATTATTGCTTATGTCCAGATTGAGTAACATTTGACAATACAGTTTGGGCTTTGTGGGCCAAAGCTCATTTTGCTTTCTTCTACATTATCAATGTATCTTTTTATTGACCTAAAACCAATTTAACCATGTATAAAGGAAGTAGCCCTATTGAGTCCCCAACTCTCTGTCTATGCCTTAATATCTCTAAAGAGGACCTACCTGGTATGGGAGCATAAAAAATAGCTAACACTCATTGAGTACTATGCATAGGCCAGGCAGAGAGTAAAAAGCATTCTCTGTATGTTTCCTCATTTAATCCCCACAATAGCCCAACTGAAGATCTTATTACTATTATTGTTATTATTACTATTTACACATGAGGGATCTGAGCTTCAAAAATGTTAAGTAAGTTGAGTTTCCACAGCCGCAGTGCCAGAGTTTGAAAGCCCAAGTCTGCCTTTTGAAACCGTGCTCTTAATTATAATATATTATATTAGAAGGAGTATAGGCTTTAGAGACATCCAGACCCCAGAGGCAATCCCAGCTTAATCATTTACTAGCTGTGTGACATCAGGGTAATTGCTTCACCACTCTGAGGCTTAATTGTAAATTTAACAATAAGACATCTCAAAGGATTATTGGGCAGTCTAGAAAATATTTAGCATAGACCCTGATTCATAAAGGATTCAAATACATTGAGCTATTGTTTTAGTTGTTATTAATAATATTAAAGAGCCCAGTAATAGTGAAGAGCCTATTCCATTCTGGTAGCTTGCTGACAATTCAGAACATGTGAGTCTATGGCTTCCCTCTCATGTCTGTCCATTAAAAGTCAGTGAATTTTTAAAGAACATTTTGATAGTAAATAGGTCAGATTACCTTTCTACCTTTTCAAAAGAAAAAAAATTCAACCGAGTACCTTCCCACTTTTATTGCTAAGGGGTAATATAAAATCTGCCATATCAGCAGAGATTGTGTTATTCTAGAATGTTTTCTCCTAAAACTTGGTGGAATGCACTATTCTCTTAGAATTCCATTTCCCTTCCCTTTTGAGAACACAAAGGCAATAGTATAGTGTCAGCCACTGCAGAGCTGCAGAAATCTTTTTTTATTTCTATTTTGTACGTGAAAATTAAATTTAATTATTCCTCAACATGTCAAAGGCACTCATCAAATTAGGCTGGTTTATGCTGAGCAGAAACTGTGAATAAGATTTAATTTGGAAATACTTGTTTCCCAAAATCTTCCTGAACTCTGAGGAAGAATTACTATTTGTGGCAATACATATGGGAAACCTACTGTGCTGACTAAGAAATGCCATTTGAGGTGGAAAAGCTGTGAAATGCACTACACCTATTAATTCCATTGCATAGTAAATCTTTCACTGAGAAGTTATGTGCTATAAAGCTTTGTCCCTAGGAGCCAACCCCCAGGAAGTTATGATTGCATTAAAGGAGGCAGTAGGGATTTAGGAAACATATCAACCTTATCAAATTTGAATCCTTTCAAAAGGAAAGAAGATAGCTGACAGACAAAATGTGGTCATCATGCATTTTTGGGCTGTTTTGAAACTGTTGCATAAAATACTGGAAGAAAATATATACCCAGGTTATAGTAAGTTGTTTTGAGCCTAAGACACTTAGGTGGACTAAAAAAAAAAAAAAAAAGTGACTGAGGAAAGAAAGAAAGGGAATATGGGAGAAGGAGATATGCTGGTAGTTGAGCCCCCACAGACTTTGCTGTTGGGTGGCTTTGAATCTAACTCTTAGACCTAAAGTTTATTATATATCTTTGAGTAAGTTAATAACCCATCATAAGCCATAGTTTCCTCATCTGTAAAATGAGAAAATTTCAATGAGGACAAATGTGATTCTGATGGGACAGGCAGAGAATGTCTGGGAAATGAGGATTAGACATCAGTTTCAAACACATAAAATTCCAGGTACGTATAGGACCACAGACCTGGAACACACATTTCTTTCATCTTTGAGAAGAAAGTTATTATCAGGAGTTAGATAAAGCAGATCCTTAAATCAGACAAATGCTTTTAACAAGGAGAAGAAATCCAGTAGATCTATCTGCTATTCCCTAATCAGTATTTGAAAAACATAGAGGAATTGCATAAAAGTCAGGGTTCTTTAGAAAAAAGTCATGGGAGCTGAGAAGTCCCATGATCAGACATCTGCAATCTAAAGAACCAAGAAGGCTGGTATGTCCAGTCTGAGTCTAAAATTCTGAAAACCAGGAGAATCAATGGTGCAAGTTCTAGACCAAGTCTGAAGGCCTGAGAACTGGAGAGCCAATGGTGTAAATTCCCATCTAAGTATGAAGGCCTGTGAACCAGGGTCCCCAGTGATCTGAAGGCAGGAGGAGGCTGATGCCCCTCCCAACTCAGTCAGGCAGAAAGAGAATTTTGCCTTTCCTTCGCAGTTCGTTCTCTTTAGTCCTCAATGGATTACATGATGCCTACCCACACTGGGGAGGGCTATCTACTATAGTCAGTTTACAGATTCAAATGCTATTCTCTTCCAGAAACACCCTCACATATATATGCAGAAATAATGTTTAACCAAATATCTGGGCACCTGTGACCCAATCAAGGTGACACATAAAATTAACATTTTTCAGATTGTATATGGAATCCAGAGGAGCTGTAGGCTCCTGGGTGGCTCAGTCAGTTAAGTATCTGACTCTTGATTTCAGCTCAGTTCATGATCTCAGGGTTGTGAGATCCAGCTGAGACAGGCTCCGCATCCAGCACAGAGACTGCTTCAGATTCTCTCCCTCTGCTTCTGCCCCTCCCCATTTCTTTCTCTCTAAAATAAAAGTAAATAAATAAAATCTTAAAAAAAAAAAAAAAAAGGAATCCAGGGGAATTGTGACTGGTGACAAAGTTAGCAGAGTCCACATTTCACGAACAGATACCAGGAAAAGGGAATTTGACTTTCTAAGTACTTCTATGGTTGTAGTAATAGGTACTAGAAATAACATTGTTTATATTAGTTAATTTCTTTACCATAAGTGAAAGTACATTAATATCTAATATCTTAGGTATGCAGCCCTATGAAACGTGTAAGGCTAATCATGTTATCCTCAACTTACAGATGAAGAAAACAAAGCTAGAAAAAGTAAATGGTTTGCACAAGCTCATTCAGCTAAAAGTAGGAAAACACAAAAAGCATGAAAATTCATCTGACTCAGCTCAGCATCCTCAACGTCATACTACACTGCCTATTATTATTCCTAAATTTTTTAAATTAATAAATTTTAGAACAATATGTTCTTTTTATATGACCACCATCTATCATAAAACAAATTTTCAAATAGCAGTTTAAAAATATCCTATTTCAGGGCTTTTGGGTGGCTCAGTCATTAAGTGTCTGCTTTCGGGTCAGGTCAGGATCCCTAGGTCCTGGGATTGAGTCCCCCTGCTCAGCAAGGGACCTACTTCTCCCTCTCCCACTCCCACTGCTTGTGTTCTCTCTTTCGCTGTGCCTTTCTGTCAAATAAATAAAATCTTTTAAAAAATTAATTTAAAAATCCCATTTATACCAAAGTTTACCTTTGGGACATTAGTTACTTTGGCACAATCCCACCAACACATTTCTTGATACTTGTCTAATGAGGTTAGAATTTCCCATAAACAACATACCAAATTCTTGATACTTAAAGTAATTACATGCCATGTCAATTCTTACCACTGCTGCTCCTACTTCAATTCCCAAATTTGCAGGGACAGAAAATAGTCAACCATGTTACTAGACTTTGAAGATAAAATTATGAAGTGCCAAAGGAGGTGACAGGTTATGAATGGGTATCATTTATTCACATATCAGGCTAATATCTACAGACTGCACAAATTCGGGCAGCAATTTCTTAAGACCATTTAGTGACAATAACATCCAGATTTTGGGTCTGTATTTCTGACTGCTGAAATGTAGCAGAGAGATTAAGAACACAGATGTGGGGCACCTGGGTGCTCAGTCAGTGTCTGCCTCTAGCTCAGGTCATAATCCCAGGGTCCTGGAATTGAGCCCCACATTGGGCTCCCTGCTCAGCGTGGAGTCTGCTTCTCCCTCTCCCTCTGAACCTCCCCCAGCTCATGCTGTCTTTTGCTCACTGTCTCTCAAAAAAATAAATAAAATCTTAAAAAAAAAAAAAAGAACACATAGCCATACACACACACAATTATAATTAGTTTGGGCAGCTATCATATCTCCTCTGTAAAGAAAGAGTAGCAGTTGATTACAAATATAGATATAGGTTAGTAGTGTGGCTATTTTTGTTCAGAAAAGCTCATACTAGTGAAATAATTTTTAGTTGAAAATCTTTGAAAATTGTTCTTTATATTTAGAAGACTTAAGTGTTTCATATACACTTACTACTTACTATGTTAATTCATTTTCTATCTTCCACAGCTTTTGAATTGGACCATTTTATCAACTTGAGTGAAAATAAAAAGCAAAAACACTATTTACTTTTCTCTTCGTCTCTCCCTCTTGCTGTATCATCTTACACAGTAATGATGCCCCAAATTCTCAATATTATTGCTTATCGACTTCTCTGAACGTCTCTGTGCCTTCTTAAGTATTTATATAATTACACACATGTTACAGAGCCTGAATTCACAAGACAGACTGATAGGGACTTTAAAGACTATCTGATTGAACCTTGACTCAAGTCCTGTTGTTTTATAAAGAAAACTAAGGCTCCAATAGTCAGGTGACTTTCCCAAGACTACATAGCTAGCCAGTCAGAATTGGCACAAGAAATTAGCTTTTAATTCGAGGATTTTCCCACCTTATTTATATAAATACCATAAATATAGATGTTAGTTATTTCATTAATTAAAATTTGGCAATAAATACAAAAGGCCAAGATTCTTCTCTCATTTTAAGCTGGAAGTTTTTGTCTAAGGCGTTATAACTTTTCCTGCATATTATCTAGAAATTGACCACTTATGTGATGTGTGAAGGCTGAATTTTACCCAGATTTACATTTAGGCAATCTAGATTTTCATTTTGAGGTGATTCAGTAGGCCCTGTCATTACTAGACTATCTGTCCTCTCCGGCTAGACCATAATTTGACCTTCTGCATTAAAAATTAAATAAAAAGAATTTCACTCTCTTTACTCTCTATCCCATATTATGCAAGCAATCTCTAGATTTTTCTACAATGATCAGACCTCCAAAGCGTTCTTTGATAGCCCAAACAATCATGGCTCCTGGAAGTGTTATAAACTTGTGTGATAAAAAGGGTGAGTACAAGTCTCTGTAAGAAAAACTATAGGACAGTTATACAAAAAGTGGCTGAAAAAAAATCACAGAGGAGCTCTGAAGTCCCATGGAGTTCTTTTTCACTGGTCTTCTGAAACACATGTCCATTTAGTGCTTCTACAAATTCAAGCTTACATTTTTCTTCTGATCAAACATATTTCTGGTCTTGTTTGCTATCCTTTTCCTCAAGGTTTTTCCTTGTTCGTGTTTTACTCAGTTATTACCTAACGTGTTCCAGGCACCTTTTTAGGCATATTAAGATGAAGAAATATGGTGCCTATTTCAAGCAGCTCATTGTCTTATAAAAGTGACAGATTGGTAAACAAATATTTGTCTTTATATTCCTAAATAGCACAAACCCCAAAAGGATACAGCTTCAGACCCTCTCACATTACTCTTTGTGTTATGTACCCCTTCTGGTCCGTTGAGGTGTTTATCTTGCTTGAAAGCAATTACATCTTCTAACTGTTCGGTGTGTGAATGATCTATCATGATGTGTGCTTAGAGCAGTGCTTAGAGATGTGCTTAGAGTGTGCTTAGAAGCAGGGCTTCTCAGCTTAAACTTGAAACTCAAAGTAATTGGAATAAGTCTCCAAATTTGATATGGTCATAAATACTTTATAAAATGTGGGAATTTACTGTTAATTGAAAATTAAAAACAAACATAAGCCTCTTGGTTTTAAAAATATTTATAAAGAAAATAATTTTAAACTATTTACTAAAATAATTTCATGCAAAAACACTGTAATGACTCCCCATGTATCCATCACTTAGTAACAATTATAACCAGTCTGCTATTCTTGTTTCATCTTTTTTTTTTCTTTTTTCTTTTTGATTTCATTTTTAGTGGAAAGTGCTAAAGCATTTTAAAGCAAGCCACTATTCTATCATTTCTCCCACAAAAACTTCTAATAGAATGATTTTTTTAAGTTATTTATTTATTTGAGAAAGAGAGAATGCACATTCATGTGCTTGAGCATAGAGGCGGTGGAGCAGAGGGAAAGAGAGTCTTAAGCAGACTCTGCCCTGAGCTCGCCCGGTGTGGGGCTCAATTTCATTACCATGAGGTCATGACCTGAGCCAAAACCAAGAGTCTGACATCTAATGAACTGAACCACCGAAGCACACTTGGACAGATTTTTCTTTAAACACACGCAGAAAAAAATAACGTTACATACCGAACACAATTAACAATAATTTCTCAATATCATCTAATACCTTGTCTATGTTTAATTTTTCCCCAACTGTCTCAAAAATTGTCTTTCTACACTTAATAAGGGCCATATCTTGCAACTGGTAGATTGTTCTATTAAGTCTCTTTTAATATAGGTATCCACGTACTTTCCCCTCTTCTCTAAATATCATTTATTCTGGAGAAAAACTGTGGAATTTCGTATTTTTTTAATTTATTTTATTTTTTAGAGAGAGGGAGAGCTGGCATATGTGAGCAGGGTGGGGGAAGGGGCAGAGGGAGAGAGAGAATCTTAACCAGGCTCCACGCTGGGTGGAGCCCAATGTAGGGCTTGATCCCAAGACTCTGAGATCACGACCGGAGCCAAAATCAAAAGTCAGGTGCTCAACAGACTGAGCCACCCAGGCACCCCAAAATTAGAATTTCTTACATTCTGGATTTGTCTTATTGTATCTTTGCAGTGTAAATTAGCATACAGTTTTCCATTTCCTTTTTTTCCCCCTTACAACTAGTACTTATATCTGCAGGCTTAATTAGATCAAGTCCTTTTTTCAGGGATATCATATAGGAGGTGCTGTGTAATTTCTAATGCTTTACATCATGGCGCATAATATCTGTTTGGTTTACATTTGGTGATGTTGAAATTAATTACAGGACTCAGGTGGTGTCAGTTTAGATCCATTCATTATAATTTTCCATTAATCATTCAGCTAATGGTTTTAGCAGACACTGTTGACTGTAACCTACATTCATTATTTCACTAGGTATTACAAAATGGTTATTTTCTAATTCTATCATTTGTCTTACATTTATTAGCTGTGATACTTTTATTAAAGAAGGATTTTCCTTCACCAGCTATTTGGTGCTCTGAAATACAGTTAATACAGGAAAGGAAGAATAAGTGCCTGATCTTCTACCTTTATTTATCAATTTTCAGAATAATGAGTTGGTGCCCTATCTTGCTTTTCTGCTGGGTCTCTATGGAGGCTTAAAGTATCACAATATTATTTTTCATTTTCATTTAGCACTTCCTTATCTTACATGATTCTTTTCTATGACATCTCAGTCTGATTTCAAAAAGGAGTATTCTCTTAAGTTTTCAATCTTCCTGAGCCCATAAGTCATGAATCTCCTAAAAATTCTTCTGCTTCGTATAAGTCAGTAAGGAAAAGAAGCCATGTTAGCCTTTTCAATCAGTGGAATTGTAATCTAGAACACTGGTTTCAAAAGTGGTGGGAGGTTTAAAGAAATACAAAGGGGAAGATATTAGTAACAGTAAGAACTACTACCCATGGAGGCTGAAGAACAAAAGAAAAGTGGTGGTATGCAGGGCCCACAATAATGTTATCATTAAGGCCACTGGAGCACCCGCAACTGACACCGGAACCACTGCTATTATCACCATGGCAAGAAGCCTGGAACTCGCATTGCCACTTAAGCTGCAGTAACTCAAAAGACTTCTGTCACTGTTGCTGTTGGAACCAGAGTACCTTAGCAATATGCTGATAAGGATGATAAAGCATTCCCTTTTGCCACTGCTGCCAGACTGAATCGTCTCAGAGGAACGGCGAGCCTGCATTTACTCTGTGCAGCTGTCATTGCCAGAGGAGCTACCAAAACCCATAAATAGGAAGAGAAATGGCTTCTTTTCCTCCGGCTTCTCCATCTAGTCTCCTACAGTGTTTTGCATTGATAGAACCGAAACCAGAAGGACCACACTGGCAAGGGGGTCTGTGAAATATAGTTTTCAGGCTTCTGTCTTCCTGCAATATACAGCAAAGTATGACAATGCAGAAATGAAGCTGACAGCAGATGGATGAATGCCCACACATGCTTCTTTCAGTAAATCCATTAATGCAGAGGGAGCCAACTCCTCAAAACGTTCACTAATACACGCAGCTGCTGATTTTTTTAAAGTCCTATGATTTTCCTTGCTTACTATTGCGTAAATAGGAAGTTTTGTGTCTGTGCATCATGATCTTATAGTGAAATAAGAGTTAAACTTAATTCAGAAATTAGAGAAGACTTTAGTTTCAAAGGAATCACATAAAATTAAAATCTATGTAAGTATTGACATCAGAGCAATTTTGAGATCAAACTATCTGCGCTACCAAAAGAAACCAAAGCCATGGCCTTTTCTGGTAACTTCAGATCCATAAAACATCATAGATAGGATCTCTAAGGAGAGCCTTCCACCATAGTGGATCTCTATTAAGTGATTTTTTTTTAAGTATTTTATTTATTTGACAGAGAGAAATCACAACCAGGCAGAGAAGCAGGCACAGAGAGAGGAGGAAGCAGGCTCCCCGCTGAGCAGAGAGCCCGATGTAGGGCTCGATCCCAGGACCCTGAGATCATGACCTGAGCCGAAGGCAGAGGCTTTAACCCACTGAGCCACCCAGGCGCCCCTCTATTAAGTGATATTTTGGGTCTGGATCCAGGATAAGGCCTTTCCAGGTAATGAGTATATTCTTACTGAGCCCATCTGTAAACATGAGGGGAAGCCAAAGACAAACCCTCAAGTTCCTCACACTACCTTTGTATCTAGATGAAGGTCACAAAACTTTTGTCTCTTATGTAAATGTGTCAGTGAATAGACTTGTTTCTACTCAGTTACCTGGAACAACACCTCGGATCCCCCATCATTGTCCCTTCATCTAATCAATGTTTTACCTTACAGACATTTCTCCAAACTCCTGGTAAATAGATGATACTTAGCTTTGTTTTCCAAGGCTGCTAAAAAGTTTTCCCATTTGTATACTTTATTTTTTTTTAGCTTTTTAAACAGGAATTGAAGAGAAGTTTGGGACCTGTACTTATAAAATAACTCTGCTGAAAAACATACCTGTCCTATAATTACTATTTCAGCACTTGCCCTTACATGCTTCATTAGTTGTAAACAGCTTTAAAATTTATTTTAAAATGTTTCTACCTATATGATGTATTAGTATTTGCTTTAGAAATTTTATGTAATAAATTAAATAATACAATGTTTCCTTAATAATTTTTATTTATTTATTTATTGAAAAGGTAATGACTTCATATGGTTAAAAATACAAGCTATAATTATGGTAAATAGTTAAAAGCCTACTTCCCATCTGTATCCTTTAGCCATTCAGTTCCTTTCCTCAGATTCAGCTTTTGTGTGTTTTTCCTAATAAATTTTATGCATGATAGTATACCCTTATATTCTGTTTTGCCTCTTGTTTTTTTTTTTCACTTAACAGTATATATTGGAGATCCTTCATATCAGTACACAAATAAATGTGTTAATTCCCCCATGCATAGGATAAATTCCTAGAAGTGGAATTACCTAATTAAAGGTTATGTCTTTTATAATTCTAATGAGTACTGCCAAATCATCCTCCATAGGACAATTTACACTCCCGTCATCAATCTATGAGAGTATCTGTTTTCTCACAATCTCAACATCATAGTGTGATAAGCTTTTGATCTTTGCCAGGTGAAAAAACTGTCGTATCAGTGAAATAAAATAAATTCTTTTATTATAAATGAAGATAAGCATTTATGGGCTTTGTATTCTGTTCCATTGATCTGTGTCTATTCCTGTGCCATGTGATGTAACTATTACTGCTTTAGAATATATTTACTATCTGGTAAGACTATCTCTCCCTTGTTAATCTTATCTTCAGTACTTTAAAGGCTTAAGGACCTCATGAGGTTTTGAAACTGCAGATCTAGGCCATCTTTTTTATATCCATTTAACAGGAAAGGCATTGGATGAGTCATAGTCCGTGCAAGCATGGCGTCAGTATCCAATGTCCAGGCTTTTTTGCTGGATGCAGAGAAAATCCCAGTAAACTGGTGATTTAAGATGGTGACTTTTGTAGTCATCATCATTTAAGAAATTTGGAGAATGTTAAATAAATGTTGCTATTTAAATTTGTTCCCTATTCGGCCTCAAACTTAAAGCAAGAGATGAGGGGTTACCATTTCAGAGAGTCAGGTAGAAAAGACAGCACAGAAAAAGGAAGAAAAATAGATCTAGCCTTGGATCTAGAGAAAGGCACCAAGATCTTGAACCAACACTATATTTATGAACATGGAGCCAGAGACAAGTTCCTGTCTACTACACTTTATGCCTGTTTGGGTAATCTTCTGTCATCTTTCCTAGTTTGAGTATATGCATGATTTAGCTTCAATTCTGATTTGATAAGTTGTTACTATCTGCTCTGGGAAAAAAATAATATAGAGACACTCCTAAAGTCCTTATAAAACCCTGGAATAAGCTGCCTCGTGAAAATCCTGTTTTGTCACTTACTAGCTGTGGGACTTAAGCAAGGTACCCTAACTGTCTGTGAAGCACCTTCCTCCTGCTCCATTTCCCTAACTGTAAAATGTAAATAGTAGCTCTGATTCATGAAGTTGTCTTGAGAACTAAATAAGATCATATGTTGACCCTTAAAACAGTGTATGTCCCGTATTAGATACTAAATTAAGTTAGTAATTGTTAACTATAATGATGATCATCATATCATTTATTTTAACTACATGATGAAAATTTATTTTTATTTTTACTTTACAGAAACCAAGGTTTTATGTCTTTCCCAATTTCCATAGCTAGGCTGTTGCTAGAAGAAGGGTGAGATTTTAACCCTGTTTTGAGTACATTCCAAAAAAACCAACTGTCTGTGGCTCTAAATCCTAAAATTACATTTTCTAAATCTAATACTGACTAATGTAGAGGTCTTCCAACTCTTCTTGTGCCTCTTCTATTGATTATTTCTCCAGGCAAGATTGACTGACTTCACCGACCCAAAATCCTGTGTCGCGTTTAAAACTGACCTATATTCCCTTCCCTCAGCACTTTATTATATATCCTCAGTCACTCTCTCTAAACAGTGAAACATAATACCACTGGTTATAATTGTATCTTAGAATATCTAGTCAATTTTGAGACAAAGCCCTGAGGCTTTTCACTTTTTTTGTTCACTCTCCTTAATAAAGTAATGAATATGAAATCACTACTAGATTTTTAACACCAAAAGGACTGCCTTATTCAGCCTTGTTTGTGTTCCTTGCTATACCCAAAACAAAAAAATCTTCCCCCTTTGTAGATGAGGAATTCAGCATCAAAAATGACTAATTTCTCTAAGCTCTTGTCTAAGGTGGAGTTGAGATAAGCCCTGGAAATGTCAGCTTTCCATTTTCTAGCCGGCAAAACACATAACTTGGTTTGTTGACCTAGAAAATGCTGGGCCACGTGTAATTTAACCTTCTGAAGTAGTTCAAGAAACTGACTTAGCATTTCAGTTCTATAAGCATAAGAAGATGACGTGGACTCTATGTGAAATGATAGATGTAGAAACACATGATTAAATGATCAGTTTTTTAGGGTTCATGTTTCAGGAGGTTTTACAGTTTTCTTTTCTCTCTCTCTCTCTCTGTCTGTCTTTCCTCTTATTTATTTGTGTATCAGTCCATTCCACCAAACTTCTGGGGAAAATATGGCTAAGACTAATTAGTCCCAACTGACTATTTCAGCATCATAGGATAACACTGGATTCTTATCTGGTAGATTTTTATAAAATCTTGAGGAAATAGGAAAGAAGGAATCAAAGATACAAATTAAACTCCAACTGGTCAAGTAACTGGAAACTTACTGGCTCACATAAATGAGAAGTCTACAACAGAGCAGAATAAGTACCAATTTCTGGACTAGGTGCCACTTTTCCAGTGAGTCCAGCAGAAGTCCCAAGATTCACTCTAATTGAACCAGCTTTCTTCATATACCTATCCTTGAATCACTGGTCCCAAAGAAGGGATTATACAGTTTGTCAGGTCTTGGAGTTAAAATCATGTTTCCACCACACCCCACTCCATGCCCAAAACTAAGTGAACATAGAGGAAAGAAGGAGTATTTTCTATAAAATAATGAAGTAGCATTACCAGAAGAAGAGGGAAGGGATGCCAGGCAAGGAACAACATAAATGTTTACCATATATGATAAAAAATGTGATGAAACATATTCCATTATTTCATTCATTCATTCAAACATTAAGAGAGCAAGAAATATGAAAACATAGTCTGCCCTCAAGGAAATCATGGCCTTTTAAAATAATCATATCAATATGTTATTATGATGTATTAGGGTCCATTAAAGGTACACAAACAAAATAAGCTATGAAAATACATACAGTGGAATATTACTCAGCCATCAGAAAGGATGAATACCCAACTTTTGCATCAACATGAATGGGACTGGAGGAGATTATGCTGAGTGAAATAAGTCAAGCAGAGAAAGTCAATTATCTGAGTGAAATAAGTCAAGCAGAGAAAGTCAATTATCATGTGGTTTCACTTATTTGTGGGACACAAAAAATAATATGGAGGACATTAGAAAAAGTGAAGGGGGAGAAATCAGAGGGGCAGAGAACCATGAGAGACTATGGACTCCGAGAAACAAACTGAGGGTTTTAAAGGGGAGGGGGGGTTGGTGAGCCTGATGGTTGGTATTAAGGAAGGCACACATTGCATGGAGCATTGGGTATTATATGTAAACAATGAATCTTGGAACATATGTAAACAATGAATCTTGGAACACTACATCAAAAACTAATGATGGTGACTAACATAAAACAATTTAAAAAAAGAAAATACATTCTAAGTGTATAAGTTATATTCATGGATGCTTTGCCTATTATTTTGTTATTAAATTTCATTTTAATGTTCACCAGTCCACCGATAACATGCTATTACACGTAAGTGTAGAGAAAACCAAACAAGACCTCACTCATAATTCTCACTAAGGCAGCTAGCCTTAATTTAGATGTATCCATAATCTAATATGGAATTAACAGCTGATGTAGTGTTTTCTTCATGATCTGTCACTGCTTGGTGCCTCTAGAAAAGAGTAAGTTGGGGGCATCCACACTGAGACTTTGTTAATGTCATCTACTGCAATTTATTTTTTGATATACAATACCACAACTACTATTAAATTTCACACTATGGCAGGTAGTTATTTATCAGATAGAAAACTGCTCCTTTTAAAAAATGTCTTTCTCTTTTTCTCCACTTGGAAAGCACTGCAGTTTAATTGAAAATTAGTCTAGTCAATCTGCTGAGTCATCTGAGAAATGATGAGTGTGAATAACCACCATCAGGAACTTCCCCAAAGGAAAAGCTTTCATGAGGGCGGGGAACACTTTCTGATGATACTAATAATTACCTTTCTTTGAGTTACTGGCTCACCAGTATTGTTGTCATAAAGTGCTTTGCTGATTTTCTTTCTTGCTTCTTGCCTTTACAGATCGCACAACAGAAGGAGAAAACTGTTTGGCCAGGACATGAGTGTTTATTAAGTACTGCTTTGCATAAAGTGTTTATTGAAATGTTTATAAAACAAAACTTGGGGACGCCTGGGTGGCTCAGTTGGTTAAGCGGGCTGCCTTCGGCTCAGGTCATGATCCCAGCGTCCTGGGATCGAGTACCACATCAGGCTCCTTGCTCAGCAGGGAGACTGCTCCTCCCTCTGCATCTGCCTGCCTCTCTGTCTGCCTGTGCTCACTCTCTCTGACAAATAAATAAATAAAATCTTTAAACAAAACAAAACCTGAAAAATATTCCTCTAGAATGTATTAGGACATGTCCCCAATTTGTGCTTCTATGTCCCTAAAGAATTTTCTCTGATATGGCTGTAATGGGTAATGATATCCAGAAGCAAAACTATTGCCATGTGTCTTGAAGATATCTTAGTGAAACAAATGTTATTTAGTTTAATTTTTCCTGAAAGCTGAGCCAGAAATTCCAGAGTTCCAGTAGTTTATTCAGGACATGATCTTAAGAATCAGGAATGAGGGAGTGGTGAGAGTGAAGTAGGGAAGAGAAAAAGTCAATATAAGAGTGTTTCACTCTCTCTGCCTGCCTCTCTGCCTACTTGTGATCGCTCTCTGTCAAATAAATAAATAAATAAATCTTTAAAAAAAAAAAAAAGAGTGTTTTGTCAAAACCATAAGAGACTCTTAATCTGGCAAAACAAACTGAGGGTTGCTGGGGGGAGGGGGAGGGAAAGGATGGTGGGGTTATGGACATTGAGGGGTGTGTGTGTGCTGTGGTGAATGCTGTAAAGTGTGTAAACCTGGCAATTCACAGACCTGTACCCCTGGGGCTAAAAATACATTATATGTTTATAAAAAAAATTTTTAAATTAAAAAAAAAAAAAGAGGGCGCCTGGGTGGCTCAGTGGGTTAAAGCCGCTGCCTTCACCTCAGGTCATGATCCCAGGGTCCTGGGATCGAGCCCCGCATGGGGCTCTCTGCTCGGCAGGGAGCCTGCTTCCCTTCCTCTCTCTCTGCCTGCCTCTCTGCCTGCTTGTAATCTGTCTGTCAAATAAATAAATAAATAATCTTAAAAAAAAATAAAGAGTTTTGTCAAGTTCACTATTGCGAACATTGGAATTTCAATTTTACTGGCATTGTGATATGTGTATAAAATACTTCCCAGAGGGGCTGCTGGGTGGCTCAGTTGGTTAAGGGGCTGCCTTTGGCTTGGGTCATGATCCCAGGGTCGAGCCCCGCATCTGGCTCCCTGCTCAGCAGAGAGCCTGCTTCTCCCTGTCCCTCTGTCTGCCACTCTGCCTACTTGTGCTCTCCCTCTATCTCTCTGTCAAATAAATGAATAAATCTATATTTTTAAAATAAAATAAAATACTTCCCAGATTTCTCCAGCCAAAGGGCAGGAAGCTGGGGCACTTGTCCACTGGCTCCTCCTATTCAATACTATACTGAATATAAGTGGGGAGGGTGGGTGTCCTTGTCTTATTCCTGATTTAAGAAAAAAGTTCAGCCTTTCATCATGGAGTACAATGTTAGCTGTGAGTTTGTCATATATGACCTTTATAGATTGAGTGATATTCCCACTAAACCCATTTCTTGAGAGTTTTCATCAAAAATGGATGTTGAATTTCACCAAATGCTTTTTCTGCATTGATTGAATTAATCATATGATTTTACCCCTTCATTTCGTTAATGTGGTATACCACGTCAATTGATTTGCAGATGTTGAACCAACCTTGCATCCTTGGACTAAATCCCACTTGATCATTGTGTGTGATCCTTTGAATTTATTATTGAACTTGGTTTGCTTTATTTTGCTGAGAAATTTTGCATCTATGTTCATCAGAGATATTGGTGTATAATTTTTTCTTGTGGCATCCTTGTCTGGTTTTGGTGTCAGGGTAATGCTGACTCTATAAAATGAGTTTGACAAAGTTCTCTCCTCTTCTATTTTTTCTTCTAATATAAGAATTTTGAGTATTAATTCTTCTTTGAGTGATTAGTAGAATTCATCAGTGAAGCAGTCTGGTCCTAGACCTTTGCTTATTGAGATATTTTTGATTACTCATTCAATCTCCATACTAGTTATCAGTCTGTTCAGATTTTCTATTTCTTCATAATTCAGTCTGGTAGGTTGTAAATTTCTAGAAATTTATCCATTTTTTCTAGGTTTTCCAATTTGTTGGCATATAATTATTCATAGTCATCTTTTATGATCTTTGTATTTCTGTGGTATCAGTTTTTTGTTGTTGTTGTTTCGTTTTTGTTTTTGTTTTTAGTGTAAGTTGCTCTGAGAGAGGATAGCAGGGGGAACCACTTTTTTTTTTTTTAAGATTTTATTTATTTATTTGACAGACAGAGATCACAAGTAGGCAGAGAGGCAGGCAGAGAGAGAGAGGAGGAAGCAGGCTGTCTGCAGAGCAGAGAGCCCGATGCAGGGCTCGATCCCAGGACCCTGGGATCATGACCTGAGCTGAAGGCAGAGGCTTTAACCCACTGAGCCACCCAGGCCCCCTGTGGTATCAGTTTTAATATCTCTTCTTTCATTTCTTATCTATTGGAGCCCTCTTTTATTCTTGTGGTGGTGTTGTTGTTGTACTTGTTGTTGTTTTTAATCCATTCAGCCATGCTTCCAGATTGACATGTAATTGGATCACAGAGGTATATTTTTTCCAGATTGGCTTCTCTCACTCTGTAATATGCATTAAAGATTGCTCTGTGTTTCTTTGTAGATTGGTAGTTCATTTATTTTACCACTAAATAAGATTTCATTGTATGAATATACCACAATGTTCATTTACCTCCTCACCTATTGAAGGAGATCTTGGTTGTTTCTGATTTGGGGCAATTATAAATATAGCTATTACAAATATTTATTTTGTGTGCACATATGTTCAGCTTATTTCAGCAAATACCTACAAGTGCAATTGTTGGATCATATAGTAAGCTTATCTTTAGCTTTATATGAAACTGCCAAACTGCCTTCCCAAGTGCCGAACCACTTTCCATTCCCTTCAACAATGAATGAGAGTTCCTGTTTTTTCCCATCCTTCCCAATATTTGGTGCTGTCACTATTTTGGAATTAGATGTGTTATCCCACTATTGTTTCCATTTAAAATTCACTGATCATGTGTGATGATGAATACCTTTTTGTATGCTTATTTGTGTTTTCTCTCTTTGCTTGGTTAGATTAACTAAGTTTTATTATTTTGTTGATCTTCTCAAAGAAGCAACTTTTGGTTTCTTTGATTTCTGGTTTTCAAATTCATTGATTTCTTCTCATTTTTTGCCATCTCCTTGCTTTACTTAAACTGCTTTAGTTTCCTTAGGTGGAAACTTACTCAATTTAGATCTTTCTTCTTTTTTAGTGTAATTATTCAATGCCATAAATTTCCCTGTAAGCATTGCTTTTGCTATATCATACAAATTTTGATATTAATTTGAAAGATTTTAAAAATTTCTTTTGTGACTTCTTTCATCTACTTGTTTTATTTAGAAATGTGTTGTTTAAGCTCCAGTTATTATGGGATTGTTCAGCTATCTTTCTGTACATTGTGGTCTGAGAGCATAATTTATCTGACTTCTATTTTAAATTTGGTAAGGTGTGTTTTATCATCCAGAATGTAGTTTATCTTGATGAATATTCTGTGTGAGTTTGAGTCTGCTGTTGCTGTATGAAGTCTATACATGTCAATTTGATTTAATTGATGGATGATACTCTTTGGTTCAACTATATTCTACTTCTTTTCTGAGTGTAGGATCTGTCAATTACTGAGAGAGGCGTGTTGAAGTCTATAACTACAATAGCAGATTTGTCAATTTCTCCTTGCAGTTCTATTGGTTTTTGCCTCATGTTTTTGATAATGTGTTGTTAAAGATTTTGATATCTCTTATAGATTTAACCCCTTTATTCATTATACAGTACCCTTCTTTATCTGATAATTTTTCTTGTTCTGAAGTCTGCTTTGTCTGAAAATAACTGTATCAGTTTTCACTTATTAGAGTTAACATAGTATACCTTTCTCCATTCCTTTACTTTTTAATCTGTCTACATATTGATATCTACATTGAGTAGTAAATATATAGTTGGGTATTTTTAATATATTTTAATCATTTCTGTCTTTTAATTGGCATATTCACATTTTAAGTAGTTATTGACATAGTTGGATTAATAGCTATATTTCTAACTCTTTTCTAGTCTTTCCACTCTTGTTTACTTCTTTTCTCCTCTTTGTCCGCTCTCTGTGATTTTAATTGAACATTTTAATTTCATTTTCTCTACTCTTTTACCATATCAATTATAATGTATTAAATTTTTTAGAGGTTACCCTAGAGTTTGCAATATACATTTACAAATAATATAATTCTACTTTCATGTAACACTATACTACTTCACAGATAGTATAGCTACCTTATAACAAGATATTTCCAACTCTTCCCTCCTATCCCTTATAACATTGCTGTCATTCATTTCACCTATCCATATCCTATAATCACCCAAAACATTGTTGCTATCATTCCTTTGAATAAATAATAATCTATTAGATCAATCAAGAATTAGAAAGTTGCATGTCAATTATACTTCAATAATAAAAAAAGAATTAGAAAAATGAAATATTTTCCTTTAC
Source organism: Meles meles (assembly GCF_922984935.1). NCBI lineage: Eukaryota > Metazoa > Chordata > Mammalia > Carnivora > Mustelidae > Meles > Meles meles. The sequence continues at coordinate 58,887,388 of NC_060069.1, forward strand.
CTTCATTTATTTCTTCTCAGATGTTTTTTCTTTCTTTATGTAGATCTGAGTTTTGGACCTGTATTATTTTGTTTTTCTCTGAAGATTTCTTAATAAATCTTATAGGACAGGTGTAGTGGTGAGTCCCTCAGCTTTTGTTTTTCTGAGAAAGTTTTTATTTCTCCTTCACACTTGAATGATGATTTTACAGATACAGTTTTTAAAAATTTTGTGTTGATAGTTTTCTTTAAAAACTTTTAATATATCACTTTACTTCTATTTTATTTGCACAATTCTTGACTAGAAGTCTGTCATTGTTATATTTGTTCTTCAGAGATAAAATGTTATTTTTTCCTCTGGCTTCGTTCAAGATATTCTCTTTGGTTTGGGTTTCTGAAATTTGAATATGATATGTATAGATGTAGTTTTCTTTTTATATTAACCTTATTTGCTATTCTATGAGCTTCCTGGATCTATGGTTTGGTATCTATTATTAATTTTATAAAAATTTATAGCCATTGTCATTTCAAACATTTCTTCTATTCCTTTCTTTCTTCTCTTTGCCATATTCCAATTATATCTATGTTACCCCTTTTCTAATTGTCCCACAGTTCTTGGATATCATGTTTCTTTTTAAATTTTTTTTATTAATTTAATTAAATTTATTTGAGAGAGGGAGAGCACAAGTGGATGGGAGGGGCAGAAGGAGAGGAAGCCCAACACAGGGCTCCATCTCAGGACCCCAAGATTATGACCTGAGCAGAAGGTAGACACTTAACTGAACCACCCAGACACCCCAGCATTTCTTTTTTTTTTTTTTAAGATTATTCTTTTCTCTCTGCCTTTCAATTTGGAGTATTTCTACTGACATGTCTTCAGGGTAGAGACTCTTTCCTCAGCAGTGTGCAATCTTTTAATGAGGCCATTAAAAGCATTTTTCATTTCATTTACAGATTTTGTTTTCTAGCATTTACTTCTGATTCTTTCTTACAATTCCCATCTCTTTGCTTACATTATTCGTCTGTTCTTTTTTTTTCTTTTTTTTTAAAGATTTATTTATTTATTTGACAGAGAGAGATCACGAGTAAGCAGAGAGGCAGGCAGAGAGAGGAGGAAGCAGGCTCCCCGCTGAGCAGAGAGTCTGATGTGGGGCTCGATCCCAGGACCCTGAGATCATGACCTGAGCTGAAGGCAGAGGCTTAACCCACTGAGCCACCCAGGTGCCCCTATTCGTCTGTTCTTATATGTTGTCTACTTCTTTCACTTGGAGTCTTTAATATATTAGCCATAGTTATTTGAAATTCCCTACCTAATAATTACAAAATCTGTGCCATATCTGAGTCTGTTTCTGATATTTGCTTTTCTTTTCAGAATGTGATTTTCCTTATTTTTTAAAATACCTGGTAAGTTTTTGGTGAAAGCCAGGTATGATATAGTGGGTGATTGGAGCAGATTATTTGGCTTTTGGTGAGGTTTTATGATAATCTGCCTTCTAGGAGCTAGGTTATATTTAATGTTTGCTGTAGCTATAGCTGCCATAGGCTTCAGTTCCCTTTAGTTATCATGTGTTTTTGTTGTTATTGTTTGTTTGTTTAGTTTTGTTTTTATTCCCCCTTGTCTTTGTGTTTAAGTAAGGTCTTAAATTGAGTCTGTGTCTTATAGGTCTCTCAGTTTTAATCTACTGATATTATACTGGAGTCCTATTGATGTGATGGTAAGGTATTGTGGAGAAAATATTTTCTGTAATCTTATGATGAAATTTCATTTTTTTAGTAGGCCTAAGTCACTGGGCTTCAATCATGCACCTTACCTTTTTTTTTTTTCTTCTTTCCCCCTTACCAGTAATAGGAAGGCTAGAGGGAGCTGAATACGGCTGAGTGCCCCATCTTTAGGTCAGAGAAGACTCTGGTAAAGTAGTTTCCCTTGAAGGGCCGGCTTTTGCTATAGAGAAGCTCTGGAAATATTTCAAAATAGTTACTTTTTCTCTTGCTCTAAACAGAGAAGGGAATTTTTCTCTTATCTTCAAGGCAGGAATCTGGTGAGATTGCTAGAGGTAAAACCCATGAACATGTGAGGGGTCTCCCTAACCCTGGGCCTGGAGGAGTTTTAACTCTCAAGCTAGTCCATACCCAGTCTCCAGAAATTCATCAAAATTATCATGTGAATATTCCTACCCATTTATGGTTCCAGTGCCTTCTGCCTCAGATAAACTGATTTCAGCTGTGATTCCCTATATTTACCAGTCTTTCCAGATTTGGGTGTGGCAATTTGCTCTGTAACTTCAGTTCTTTGATGGATCTAAGAAAAGTGATTTCTTTTCAGCTTGTTCAGTGTTTTTCTTGTTGTAAGCACAGGAGTGAAAAGTTCCAAGCTCTTTACTTGTCAGAGCCCAAAAAACACATTTTAACACCTTTATTGAATTATATTTCACATATTATAAAACTCACCTATTTCAAGTGTACAATTGAATGATTTTTAGCAACTTTACTGAGGGTGCAGCCATCATCATAAGTCATTTTTAGAATATATTCATCTCCCAGTTGAGTGCACTTTTGATCATTCTAACCCCCTCATAGAAATCCTCCCACATGTCCAGACCTAAATGCCTTTGCTGATTTTCTCCAAATTTTTACTCTATCTGGTAAAATACTATCTGCTAGAACTCTCCTTCCTCCCAGTCTTGCTTAACTTTGAGATTGAATTTAGAGTTAGAAGACTTCATGTTACCACTTACTGTCTTTATCATCTTACACAATTTACTTAAGCTTTGGAAAATTTCCTGAGGAAAGAAAGCAGAAATTATTTGTGCTGATATTTGCTGCAACTAGCAAAATAGTGGGCACATAGGTCATGATCAATAAATATTTGTGAATGTATGAATCTGGAATTCCTTTCATCATGAAATGGTGAGATTGAACAAGAGTAGAAGGTGTGTTCATAGATCTGTGTATACAGTTTTGAGGGTTATGGGAATGTCCTAATACTATATAAAAATTTTTAGGGGAATAGCTTTCATGAGACTCAAAGGATTTAAGGCCCAAAGGAGTGAAGAGCAATGGACTAAATTATATCCAGCTCAAACATTCTGTCAGTCAATATATACTGTATTTTTTGTTCCTTACTGAGGATTTTTATAACCCAGATATTATGTAACTAAGAGCCTTTGGCATTTGGCTCCAGTTATTAATAAGATTTCCCATTATACCACACACCTGAATTTGTACAAGCCTTGTAAAAGGTAGATTCCACATAACGTGGACTCAAAGATTGCAAGGTACTAGTTTCCCCAAATCTAAATCTTGGTATCTCACCACCTCTAGCATACCATGAATTATGAAGTTGAGGGACTAAAGGGAAAAGAAATAACTAGGTCTGCAAATCAGACTGTGTTTTAACTTATCCAAATAGCTGCATGTGTGGCAGAGGTAGAAATGAGAGTTTAGTTTGCCTAGTCAGACCCAAGAACCAGGCTCTGTTTAGACCTGCTTATCACTTCAAAGCCCGTAACAGAAAGTAGAACAAAGGTTCATCCCTTGAAATGATGGGGGAGCAGGAGGCTGGCTGGACAAAGCAAAGCGGCACCTTGCACCCCCTCTCCACCCGCTCCCCTCGGTAATATGTGTGACATTCCTCAGGCAGCCCTGACCACCATAAATGAGAAACAAATAGTTAACTTGCAGAGATAACAATCCTGCATGCAAGATAGGAGTCTCCCTTGGTTTACCAATGTCCTAGAGATTTACAACAAAGAAGCTATTTTAACAATAGCACAATTTCCAGAGGCAAATAACTCAGTTCCTCAAGCCCTAAATAAAGTTAAATTTCTTCTAAACCTAAATCTCACTAACAAGGACACTTGATAGGAGAAATATGAAACTTTATCTCTAGATCTCCAAGATAGTGTTGAGAATCATTCCCGAGCATATGGCCCACCGATATACATCTAAAGGGTCTCACAAGAAGATTTTTACTACTAGTAATAAATACCCTTTCTCCCAACAATAGTTAGCCCCTCAAGGTCCTGAAGACCTTGCTTCCAAAATTCCTTAGAGACTAACATCAGCCCCTTTGTTCTCACCTACCCAACTCCTGTGTATATAATCAACCACGCCTCAGGATAACGGGGCAGCAGCTCTTTCTGCCCACAGGTCCTGTCCCCATGCTTTAATAAACCACCATTTTGCACCAAAAGATGTCTCAAGAATTCTTTCTTGGTCACCAGCTCCAGACCTCAGCCCACTGAACCTCACCTAGGTTCTAGAACTTCATCAGAAACACCACCATGAATTAAGTCTCAACTCTTCATTTCTTAAGAGGGAAGCAGGTAATTTAGCAAAGAAGAAGGTGGACAGAAGAGGCAGGTCTGATGTTGAGAGAAGGTGCTGAAAATTTCCCTCCTTCCTATCTTGGACATTGGAACTTACTTTGATTGACAGGCTGTCATTTATCACTCAAGCATGATTTTGCCTTGAGCATAACTTGAATTTGATGAATGCTTTGTTGTTCTAACAAATGCTTTGTCATTCTAGCTGTACATAACCTTTCCTCAGGCCAACTTCTGAAACATTTCCACATGTCCTCACTCAGCCATGAAGTCATTGCTAACACCTCAGCCCTTGACAGATTGGATTTATGCTTAATCAAAAATTTTTACTCACTCATAGCAAATACACACACATATATGTGTTTATACCTATATACACAAAATTATATACATATATATATATTACTAGTAGGTAGTCAATAAATATTTATAAAATGAACAAATGTGTAAATGAATCATTGCTGGCTTAAAGAATTTAGCTTAATGGAGTGACCAACACTTCATCATGCATCATATTTAAATCATTCTTTTTTCCCATTGCCCTAACCTACACATGGTAAGATATAGAGTAGTAGGAGCATAGGACAGAAACAGATATATTTAGGGATATAAGACATCAAGATCATAGGAAGAAATTTTTGGTGCATGAACCCTGAAATACCAGGAAGCACAATGAGGTATTTTCTCCTGGATTATAATTATAGTCTGGTAAAACAGGTAAAGCATGATTAAATTTATTTTTCAGAGAAGTTAAGACCAAGTGAAAGTAACAAACTTGCCCACGGTCATAAAGCCAGTAAGTGATATAGCCAAGATATAAATCCAGTGCAAATTCCACTTTAACACACAGCTAGCCTTCATTTTACACAGGACCTATTCAGACTAAATCTAGGGCTTCATCCACAGAGTTGGCCCAAGTTGGTGCACAGAAATAAAGCAAAGGAGAAGTGTTCTTTTAGTTTCTGGTTGCATTGTAAGCTATCTCTGAGGACTGAAATGAGATATGGTCATGGCAAACAAAGACTTCTGACTCATGTATTTTATGCTAAAGAGTCCTGTAAAACACCTGGGAGTTTAGTCTCAATAAGAAAATGACTTAGCTGCTGAACCCACAACTACTTCTCATTTTCATTCAACATTCTTAAGATTGATTTGCTAGTAGTATATAGGGAGTGGGCTCTGAAATGTACTTACTCATAAATGGGTACATCATTAGTATTCTAGGAGAGCCTTCTACCAATCTGTATGGCTGAGATAGAACAACCAGGACAAGAACAGAGCTGGTGGGAACTTCTTCTCCAGCACGAAATATGAGTTATTTTCCTTGATAAATCAGGATCAAAAGCCTACGCTAGTATTTGTTAAACCATAGAATCACCTGGGATACTTGTTTAAAATGTAAATTACAGACAGCCATCCATAAAGATTCTGATTGCGTAGTTCTTTGGTGTAGATCAGAAAAATCTGGTTTTAAAAAACCTGCAGTTGGTATTGATGTAGATGCTTGAGCTGCACTTGATAATAACAGGCCAAACCTATAAAAAGAGAAGTCAATGTTCATCTAAATAACAACAGATTTATAAATAGTATAGAATTACATTAAACAGAAATGACATGGATGCAGTCATATTAATATTTGTAAAGCTCTAGATTTCAATGGGCCCACAAATCATGAAATCATGAAACAAAAGCAGGATCAACTTTTTGCCTGGAAAATTGGGGGAGGAAACTAAGTTTTCCCTTTTGACAATATTCTATAACTTGACTTCCACAGTTCTGTACAATTTAATTAACTAAATACTTTTTTAACACTTACCACATGGTGGTACCTAAATCTCTGCCCTTTCATCCATGCCTAGTAAAGGAGACAGATAGATAGATAGATAGATATCTACATCTATGTCTATATACATAAATATAGATATATATGTTATACATATAACTTCAGTACAGGGGAGATATGATCCTGAAAACCAATATAATAGACTAAAAAAAAAAAAAATGCCTGAAAATTTCAATTGTCAGACTAAGTCCTTGAAACCTACTTCAGAGATGAACTTCCTGAAAGAAATAACAAATTGTCATTGTCCCTGGTATCCATGTGTTCAGTAAATATTAAATGGATAAGTAGAACTGGCTATCTAATTAACCAGATAATTAATTAATCATAAATTATTTTTGCTTTAATTGTGGTAATTGGTTTTCAGTTTTTTTATTTGCAATGTACTCTTTTTATAAGCCATGGGATCACCTACCTACAGATATCATAATCCCTATACACACTGCTAAAAAGTGGTCTCTGAAGACTTCTGATAGGGCTTCTTAGAAGATAGTGTGAAACACACTATCAAGAAATAGAGAAAAGAAAAAAAATAGCAACAACAAAGAGAAGTAATGAAAGTACAGAATAAATAGGTGGAAATAAATCCAAATATATTATTAGTAACTGTCACGGATGGCGTGGCAAATCGACCAGGAAACATGAGGGTAAAAGGATGGTGAAAAGAAGTTAAAGAGACAAAGAGATGGGGGAAGGAGGGACACTGAGGAGGATGTCCAACAGTGCCGAGTTTATTCAGGGCAGCGAGGCATTATATAGCCAACAGAAATAATTACAAAGAAGTGTCCATCATTAGCTAATTACAAAAGAGTTTGTTACATATGCATGAAACCCTCCAGACTTCCCCATTAACTACTTCTCAAGGTCTAAATGCAGATCTTCCAAGGCCAGTGGTCTTTGTCTTCAGATAATAATTACAAAGAAGTAACAACAAACCTGAGAGTGTTCTTTGAGCTGTGCTGGAACAGCAAGGACCAGTTAAGAATTTAGGACCCCACCTAAATTGCTCTCATCTCACTAGTAAACGTGTGGGAAGTCATGTAGGCTAGCGCACAACACATAGCACAGACCCTTTCTCAGTGCAACTCAACTTTTCCATCCTAATAAGCCTTTTGTTAGGCTATTCGGCTTTAAAGGAGACACAAGTCAGGGCCTGGTTTGGTCCTCATCTCAAGCCTTATCGTGGCCTCCCACAAATAACATTAAATATAAACGGACTAGTTTCTGTTTCTAGCCAAGATGAAGCAAGAGAAAGAAAGGTTTACTTTATTCACTTTAAACACTAGAAAACCAGAAAAAATACATGAAACTGTGGTGTTCAGACTTGACAAAAAGCAACACAGGACTATGATCCCAAGAGAAGAGAAACATGCACTATTTCATCAGATTACTGTCTAGAGACAGTTTTCATACTGCATGTTTCATAAAGAAAGGGAAACCCAAACAGAGCCCTTCGGTCCTGCTGAGTTGGGGAGGCAGAAGTTGAAGCTTGGAGAGGTCAGAGTAGCTAGAATTTGTAGGAAAGAGAACTATAGATGAGGAAACTAGATAGAAGAGAGAGAGAGAGATCTAGAGATCTGCAGAGGGGCCTGCTGAGTCTTTGGTTGAGTCCTAATATGCAGATATGTGAGAGGAAAGAAAGTGTTTTAAGAGGATCCCTAAGATGAGACAACTTGGCAGGATGTTAGAAAGAGTCATGAAATTGTCATTAGAATCCTACTTCTGAAAAATGTTATATACATCCACATGTATGGAAATGTAATGGAAAAACACTGAAAATATATCTAAAAGGTAATAATTGTGTAAGCTGTGTTGTATAAGATAGATAAAATCTGGGGTCTTTGAACCCGAAGAATCCATGAATCTCACTGCTATACAGTAAATTTTGAGGACATATGTATTTGGGGACATTCAATGGTTCTCAATCCTGTACACATTAGAATCATCTGCGTTTTGTTTTGTTTTGTTTAATACTGATGATGTGGTCCCACTCTTGATTAAGCAAATCCGAATTTCTGAGGTTGCGTTCTGGACAGCAGTCTCTTTAAAACAAGTCCATGTGTTACTCTGGAACACACTGAGGGATGAGACTCACCAGAGCAGAAGCATCATCACTTTAAATTCTCAAAGGGTTTTTCATCTAAAATATAATACTTTTATAGATAAAAATAGTATGCAGTCATTAAAAAATGCTTACTACAAAGATCATCAACAATGTGGTAAAAAAAATATTGTGGAAAAGTGAAATATTAAACTGTATGTATACTGTGATTATTATAACTACCTGAAGAACCTATATAAAGGTAAAAGTACTGAAATTATGATGAAATTATGATGAAATATCATGAGTATTTTCTTTCTTTATTTTCCAAATTTTGGATTCATATTTGGGGGTGTCTTTGAAGAACACCCAGCAAATAGTGGGTAAGAAGACTCTAGTGGATTGCCCTCTTGTAGAGCCCTACAATATACTTAATGTCCTGATAGTTCACTTTCAGACTCAATATGCCACTGAGTCATTGTTTAGTGCTGTCTTGTTAAAACTAAAAAATGGGATGGCCTAACATAAGGATTTCCCTGCAGGATGTCTGCTTCTAAACTTTACCCTTTACCATGACTTTTAGTCTTGCAGATCTCCAATCAGAAGTTTCAGATCCAACATTTCTTTGGAATTACTGTTATAGAATAGTTATTTTTCTTCCCTGAAGAGAATTAAAAGATGAACATTTGGGATCCTAAACTCTTTTCCCACAGGATATGGAAAATCTCCTTATGTGGAAACTAGAAAATAGCTGATGCTAACCTTAGCAAGGCACAAAGCATGCAACTTTTAACTACTGCAAGACTAATAGACTGATTATAACCTCTTTCCTGCTGGGCCCTAAGAACCTGCAGCCATTCTTCTTTTACAGAAGTTAGATAACAGCCCTGTTGTTCCTTCTTTTAATTTCATAAAATAGCAAATCCCTGTAGTCCTTAGTGATTTAGCCAAGTAAGCAATTATAGGAGATTGCTGGAACCATCTGCTTTTCCCCAATAAATCTGAAGGTTAGAATATGTATGTTTAGTATTTCATCCTTTCAAAAAGTTGCTCAAACTCCTGTTGCTTTGTAAGGTTATTGAATACCTTCTGCAGGCTCCTTCCAGAACTCTGGTTGGGAAATTTCTTAAAACAGCAGTCCTGTTATATTAGGTCTCCTGGGTTGCAAATGGCAGAAGCCCCTCAAACTACTTTATGGATAAACCAAAAAAAAAAAAAAATGGTAGGCACTAATTAATAGCTCATATAACAAAAGTCTAGAAGCAGGCTGGATGCAAGATATCATCAAACCATCAAACACCTCTTTCATTCTCAGCTATACTTTCCTCTATGTTAACTTTATTTACTATAGGCTCACTCCAAATGGAGGCGAAGATGTCTGCTCCTACTCAGCTCCAAGCTCATGATGTTCTTGCATGAGATCAAAAGGAAAGAGGTCCTCTCTCTCCCAGCACCTGCATCAATCTCTGTAAAAAGTTTGGCCCTGCTTAGAACACACACCATCTGTGTGTAGTGCAGCTTCAACGAATACCCCAATAACTGGCCAACTTAGATTAGATGCCTATTAACACGAATTAAGGACTTGTAGTTGATAGTCTCAACAGGTGGAGGGAATTTTATCTCTATCATAATGCACATCAAAAACAAGTGTTATCCATTTAAAATTATCAAGAACAAAGGAGAAAGAGAATTTTAGTTAAAAAATAATTTTAATAACTTGTCACTAAATAATAGAGGTAATGCAATCAAGAAAAAGACTTAGAAAAACAAAGGGAATCAAAAACTGAAGGTAATAATCACATTATTGGCTTTTGATTCTCTTTATCCTTTACATTCTTCTCTGAGTGCCTATTTTATGATGGTTTGCAAAATCAACATGCCTTTAGAATTTTTTATTTCTTCTCAAAGCACATATGTTTATGATATACATATATTTATTAAACAAACATCAAAGCAACACAAACTTAACACTAAACAAAAATAAAGGAAATATCTGCCCATTGTCCTAACCCCACAAGGAAAATCCATAATTCAAACAGGAAAATTTTGATTTATTCTTATTTCACTTCAGTCTTTGTCCATGCATAATATTATTGTAGTCTAACCAAAATTTACATAGAATTTCACATTCCAATTTTAAACATAATATATCATAAAGATTTCCATGTTGCTGCATAATCTTTATAATCATAATTATAATGCCTGCATAATATTTATTAATTATTCACTATTTCACTTAGCCAATTCCTAATGCCTAATATGAAGTTACTTTTCATTTTTAATATAAGTAACATTGCAATAAACATATTTCACGCATGAAGCTTTATATATTTTTTAAACTTTTTCCTTATATTCCAAGAAATTGAATTGTTGTGTTAAAGGTATGAACAAATTTAATGACATGATTCTTGCATATATTGTTATGCTGATTTTCAAAATGGTTCTAATGATTTACTTGAGATATGAATATACCATTTTATGATAACTACATCAGCATTGTATATTATAAATCTTTACCATAATCGCTGGTTTCCCAAACCAAAGTAGTACTTTCTGATCCCCTTTGTTACTTTCTATCCTCATACCCTGCTTGATTTGATTTTATCACCTACCCTTTTCACTACCATAGACCATATCTGCACTTTGATTTTAGCTTTTCTGTCATTCTGTGACGATAAATATATGCTTGAGGGGTGCCTGGGTGGCTCAGCGGGTTAAGCCTCCGCCTTTGGCTCAGGTCATGATCTCAGGGTCCTGGGATCAAGCCCCGCATCCTGCTCTCTGCTCGGTGGGGAGCCTGCTTCCCCTTCTCTCTTTGCCTGCCTAATTGTGAACTCTTTGTCAAATAAATAAATAAAATCTTTAAAATATATATATATGCTTAAGTCAGAATTTTACCTGTTTTATTCATGCTGTATCACTACTATCTATAAGGGTCCGTGGAACGTAGTGGTATATCAATAATGTTTTCCCTGAACTTACTTTTTCTTTATAGAGGTAAAATTTACAAGAGTTAAATGCACAGATTATAAATGTATAGTTCAATGAGTTTTGATAAATATCTATGCCATGTAACCAATAATCTATTAAGATATAGAATATTTTCATTGCCTTATCAAGTTCTTAGTGTCTACTTTCCAGTGTCTACTTTCCCATTCACATTGGCAACCACTGTTTTTATTTCTATCCTCATACATTAGTTTTAAATCCCTTAAACCTTATATAATTGGAATTACACAGTATGTACTTCTCTATGTTCTTTCACTCAGTATGTTTTTGAAATGTATCCACACTTTGGTGTGCACCAGAACTTCATTTTTTATTTGTCAGAGAGTTTTATTCCCTTATATGAATATTTACAAATTCCAATTGATGGACATTTTGTGATCTTCAGTTTTTAGCAATCATGCATAAAACTTCCAAAAACATTCTTGTACATATCTTTTGGCTTTAGTAAAAACATATGAGTAAAATCACTGGGTAGATGTTTTTTAAAAATACCAATCATCTTTCAAAGTGGTTGTGCCATTTTATACTCCTACCAGTATTGTCAAGTGTTCCATTTGTCATAGAACATGATAACTTTGCCATGGTGCTACTAATCTTTTTAATTTTAGCTATTTTGGTGGTTATATAGTGGTATCTCAGTTTTAATTTGCATTTCACTGATGCCAGTTACATTTACATGCTTACAGTCCATTCATTATGCTCTTTCCTTTTTTTTTAAGATTTTTATTTATTTATTTGACAGAGAAGGAGATCACAAGTAGACAGAGAGGCAGGCAGACAGAGAGGGGGAAGCAGGCTCCCTGCTGGGCAGAGAGCCCGTTGTGGGGCTCGATCCCAGGACGCTGGGATCATGACCTGAGCTGAAGGCAGAGGCTTTAACCCACTGAGCCACCCAGGTGCCCTCATTATGCTCTTTTCTGAAGTCTCTTTTTACATACTTGGACATCTTTAATGAGTTTTCATATTTATTGATTTTTTTTATCTTATGGGAACTTGTCCTTTGTTGTACATGTGTATTGCAAATATTTTCTTGCAGCCTGTGCTTTATTTCTTCTTCTTACTAACGTCTCTTCATGATCAGAACTTTTAAATTTTGGTGAAGACTAACTGATCAGTTTTCTTTTACCCTGCCTAAGAAATCTACCCGTTCTAATATGGAGATATTCTCCTATGCTTTATTCCATAAGTTTATATTTTAGCTGTCACATTTAGATCTATGAGTCATTTCAGATTATTTTTATACCGAATTTGAGGTAGGGGTGGAGGCTCATTTTTCTTTCCATTCTTTATTCTTGGATGTCTGACATTTTGGGCCAGAAAATACTTTTTTGTGAAAGGCTGCCCTATTCATTGTATGATGTTTAGCAGCATTCCTGGCCTCTATCAGCTAGATGCCAGTGGTGCCCCTACTCAATTGTGGCTATCAAAAATGTTTCCAGATATTGCCAAATATCTCCTACCCCAAACCCCCACCCACCAGGATTTGATGGGGCATTTCCTCAGGTTGAGAACTACTGATTTATACAATTGTTCTGGCATCATCCTTTCACCATTAAATTATCTTGACACCTTTTCCAAAATATATGTATATATATATATGTATATATGTATATATGTATAATGTATACATGTGAATTTTTTTCCTGCACTTTCTGCTAGTCATATAATCCACTTGTCTTAAATATCCCAGTACTGCAGTTTTCATTGTTTTAAAATCAGGTACCATAAAGTACTTCAACTCAATTCTCCCTTTTCAAGATTTTTCTACATTCAACAAGATTGAATTCTGAAATCTTCCAAAAAATATTAGTTCTAGTAGTAGTTTTATGGATTTCCTAAAAATCCAATGATGTCATTGGCAACTAAACATACATTTACTTCTTCCTTTCTAATCTGCATGCCTTTTATTGCTTTAATTTTTTTTTAAAGATTTTATTTATTTATTTGACAGACAGAGTTCACAAGTAGGCAGAGAACAGGCAGAGAGAGGAGGAAGGAGGCTCCCCGCTGAGCAGACAGCCCAATGTGGGGCTCGATTCCAGGACCCCGGGAGCACGACCTGAGCCGAAGGCAGAGGCTTTAACCCACTGAGCCACCCAGGTGCCCCTTATTGCTTTAATTTTTTATTTAAATTCCAGTTAGTTAACATACCATGTAATATTAGTTTCAGGTGTACAGTTTAGTGTCTTAACACTTCTGTACAATACTTGATGCTCATCACAGCAAGTGTGCTCCTTAATCCCCATCACCTATTTAACCCATCCCCCCTCTCACATCTCTTCTGATAGTCATCAGTTTGTTCTCTATAGTTAAGAGTCAGTTTCAGGGTGCCTGGGTGGCTCAGTGGGTTAAAGCCTCTGCTTTCTGCTTGGGTCATGATCTCGGGGTCCTGGGAATGAGCCCCGCATCAGGCCCTCTGCTCGGCAGGGAGCCTGCTTCCCCCCCCCACCACCACCCCTCCAGCCTCTCTGCCTACTTATGATCTCTCTCTCTCTCTCGTCAAATAAACAAAATCTTAAAAAAAAAAAAGAGTCAATTTCTTGGTTTGCCTCTCTGTCTCCCTTTTTCTCTATGCTCATTTGTTTTGTTTCTTAAATTCCACACACAAGTGAAATCATATATTTGTTTTTCTCTGACTGACTTATTTCACTTATTATGATACTCTCTAGCTCCATCCATGTCATTGCAAATAGCAAGATTTCATTCTTTTTTATGTCTGAGTAATATTCTATTGTATATATACCACATCTAATGAAAAAAAAGACAGTCTCTTCAACAAATGGTGTTGGGAAACCTGGGCAGCTACATGAAAAAGAATGAAACTGGACCACTTTCTTACACCATACACAAAAATAAATTCAAAATGGATTAAAGACCTAAATATGTGGCATGGAACCATTAAAATCTTGGAGAAGAAGGGACACCTGGGTGGCTTAGTCAGTTAAGGATCTGACTCTTGATTTGGGCTCAGGTCATGATCCCAGAGTCATGGGGTTGAACCCTGTAGTAGGCTCCATGCTCAGCGGAGAGTCTGCTTGAGATTCTCTCTCTCCATCACCCTCTGCCCCTCCCCCCAGGCTCGCTCTTTCTAAGATAGATAAATCTTTAAAAAAAAAAAATCTTAGAGGAGAAGACAGCCAGTAACCTCTTTGACATTGGCCATAACAATTTCTTACTAGATATGTCACGTGGGACAAGGGAAACAAAGGGAAGAATAAGTTATTTCAACTTTGTAAAAATAAAAGTCTTCTGCACAGTGAATGAAACAATCAATGAAACTAAAAGACAATCTCTAGATGGGAGAAGATATTTGAAAATGACATATTTTTTAAAGGGTTAGTATCTAAAATATATATTTTTTAAAAAACTTATAAAAGTCAACACCCAAAAAGTGAATAACTCAATTAAAAAATGGGCAGAAGACATGAATACACTTTTTTTCCAAAGAAGACATATAGATGGCCAACAGACTCATGCCTTTTATTCTTGCCTTGTTGCACTGAATAGAATATCTGGTAAAATGTTAAAAAGGAGTGAGAACAGATACCCTTTTTCTGTTCCCAATCTTAGAAAGTACTCAGTATATCACCATTAAGTACATTTGCTTTTAGTGAATGCCTTTTATGAGATTAGGAAGTTCTCTTCTATTCCTGGTTTTCTAAGAGTTTTTAATTATGAATAGTGTTTGTATAGCATATTTTTTTCACCTTTTAATTCTGAGTCTATATTTGGAGAACATCTTTTTCAGATAGCACATAGCTGGGTCTTATGTTTTTATATAAAATATGACAATCCCTGCCTTTAAAATGCAGTGTTCAATTCATTTTCTTGTAGTTTAATTCTCTTTTTTAATCTAAGTGCAGTTGACACACAATGTCACACTAGTTTTAGGTATACAACAAAGCAATTCAATTCCACACAGTATGCCATACTCACCAAAAGTGTAATCACCATCTGTCACCACACAATACCACCACAATACAATGCTATAGCCCCCATTCCCATGACCCATTAATTCCACTAGAAGCCTGTGTGTCCCATTCCCTCTCACCAACCTCACCTATCATCCAACTCTGCCAACCATTAGTCTTCTCTTTGCATTTGTAAGTATAATTCTGCTTATGTTTGTTTATTCATTTGTTTTGGGATTTTTTTTTAGAGTCCATGTATAAGTGAAATTATATATTTGTCTTTCTCTGTTTACTTATTTCAATTGACATAATTCCCTCTAGGTTCATCCATTTAGTATAGTTATTGATCTGGCTGGTTTTAAATCTATTTGGTTTCTAATTGTTCAGTGTGATTTTTGTCCCTTTCTTCTTCCTGTCTCCCTGTTTTTGGAAGTATTATCTAAATGTTTTTAGTATTCCATCTAATTTTGCCTATTGACTTAGTAATTATTTATCTCTTAATATAAATTTCTGGTAGTCATCGTAGTAATTGCAATATCTATCCTTTACTTATTGTTGCCTACTTAAAAAATGATATTGCAACACTTCAAATGAAATATAAGAAATTAGGAACAGCATATCCTAAATTCCATTTATTCCTCTCCTATTCTTGGTGCTATTATTGTCATTTTCCTTCTACATTATTATAAACTACACAGGAAATGTGATATTTTCAAATTAATTGTCTAATTGTTTAAAAGACAACTTAGTTGTCTTTTAAAGAAATCGAGAAATGGAAAAGGTAGTTTATATTCACCTAAATAATCATTTCCAGTGCATTCCATTCCTTTCTATAAATTCCTGTTCCCATATTATGTTGTTTTATTTTTCTTCAACCTGAAAAAAACTCTTAACATTTTTTTGTAGCACAAAACTTCTAGCAAAATATTCCTTCACTTTTTATGGTGGATAGTTTTCTGGTTGGCATTTTGTTGTTGTTTAGTTATTTTGAAGATATCATGCTCTTATTTTGGCCTCTATTGTTTCTGATAAGAAAGTTGCCACCATTCTCATCTTTGTTCCCGTACATGATTGTTTTCTTTTCCTCTAGCTGCAGGATTATTTATGTGCCTATTGTGACTTTTTTTGTATTTATCCTATTTGGATTCACTTCCTGAATTCCTAGGTTGAATGTTTTTTACAAATTTAGGAAATTTGGGCCATTATTTATTAAAATATATTTTGCTCATTCTCCATCTCTTCTCACATTGAGGCTCCTATTACAATGTATTAGCTCACTTGTTATTTTCCCACAAGTTACTGGGTCTCTGTACATTTTTTACAATCTTTTTTATTATTATTATGTTGTGTTAGTCACCATACAGTACATCATTAGTTTTCAATGTAGGTTCCATGATTCATTGTTTGCATATAACACCCAGTGCTCCATGCTATACATGCCCTCCTTTAGTACCCATCACTGGGTTAACTCATTTCCCCACCCCTCTCCTCTAAAATCCTTAGTTTGTTTCTCAGAGTCCATAGTCTCTCATGGTTCATCTCTCCTTCTGATTCCCCACTTCATTTTTCCCTTCTTTCTCCTAATGTCCTCCATGCTATTCCTCATATGCCACAAATAAATGAAACCATATGGTAATTGACTTTCTCTGCTTGACTTATTTCACTCAGCATAACCTCCTCCAGTCCCATCCATGTTGATGCAAAAGTTGGGTATTCATCCTTTCTGATGGCTGAATAATAGTCCATTGATATATGGACCACATCTTCTTTATCCATTTGCCTGATGACACTACAGACATAGGGCTGATATCCAAGATCTATAAAGAACTTCTCACACTCAACACCCAAAAAACAAATAATCAAACCAAAAAATGAGCAGAAGACATTAACATTCACTTCTCAAAATAAGACATACAAATGGCTAACAAACACATGAAATAATGTTTATCATCATTAGCCATCAGGGAAATTCAAATCAAAACCACACTGAGATACCACCTTACACTAGTTAGAATGGCAAAAATCAACAAGGCAAGAAACAACAAATGTTGGAGAAGCTGTGGAGAAAGGTGAACACTCTTACACTGTTGAGGGGAATGCAATTTGGTACAGCCACTTTGGAAAACAGTATGGAGTTTCCTCATAAAGTTAAAAATAGAGCTACCCTATGACCCAGCAACTGCACTACTGGGTATTTACCCCAAAGATACAGATGTAATGAAAAGAAGGGCCATATGCACCCTGATGTTGATAGCAGCTATGTCCACAATAGCCAAACAACGGAAAGAGCTGAGATGCCCTTCAGTAATCTTTTTTCTTTATCTGCTTTGGTTTGGACAATTTCTATTGATATATGCTTTTTTAAGATGAGTCTATTTGGGTTTTATCCATAGTCCTAATTAATAGCACTTACTCTAGTGTGTGTTTTTCTCCTAAAGTGTGCCCTCATGGATTTCCACTGTGTTTTGAGGTAGGTATTAGTTTCTCTCTAATTTAGATGTCTTGACCTCCTTCTCCCAGTCCTCTGTGACCTCTTTTATATCAGTTTGCTTCTCACCCCTTTGCACAAGTTGTGGTGTTCTGCTCCAATGAGTTTTACCTTGAGGAGTCAATTCCAGCCCTTATTCAAAGTCATGAACCCACATATACACCCCAAACCCAGCTCTCTGCTACACAAATTCCAGCCATTTCTGCAACCCCAAACTTCACTGTCTCATAAGAGTCAGACTTCTAGTTTCTATTTGGGTTCATTTGGAAATTCCCATACATTTTGCCTATGGTAAGTTCATTCCTATCATATATATACATACCACCTTGGCACTTCGATTTCTCCAAATACATACTTACTGCCTTGATACTACATTTATAGCACAAAAGAACAAATCTATGCAACTAGCAGTCTTTATAATCCCATCCCTTTTTTCTTCTGATCATGGAATTTTATTTTTGTGTGTAATTGTCCATGTTCTTTCCTCCTTATTCCTGTTCATAACTAATGGAGAGGATGGGCAGAGTGGCTAGAAATTAAACAACGCTGATATTTCATAAGAACATTGACACCATGGATACCATGTATTATGATGTCTCCTCAGTTTGCATCCACATAATTCCAACAGTCAGTTTCCATAGTGTAGTAGTTATCATGTTCGCCTCACACATAATTCAAACAACCAGGAGGGAGAATGAGGAACCTGAAGATCTTGCTTCTAGTTCTCTAACCTTTTCTAAGTATCTGTGAGACCACAGGTAATTTCATTTAATATCTTTGGTGCCTTGGTTTCATCATCTAGAAATTGATGAGATTAGACAAAAGAAGTTTAGTATCTAATATTTACTGAGCACTTTCTGTGTACTGGTTATTATGCCAGGAACATTATATATTTAATGTTATTTAATCTTCACAATAATAATTCTATGAGACTACTTTACAAAGGTATCCAGAGAAAAAAAAACCAGCAGGATATATACATAGACATCCAAGAGGAGATTTAGCATGAGAATTTGCTCTTGTGGTTATGGAGGCTAAGAAGTCCCACGATACACCATCTGCAAGCTTTAAAACTAGGAGAGCTGGTGGTATAATTCAGTACGAGACCATAGGCCTGAGAACTGGGTGGGGGAGAAAGGCTGCGAGTGTAAGTCCCAGAACTCACAGGCCCAAGAACCAGGAGTTCCAATATCTAAGGGTGGGAGAATATGGATGTCCCAAGTCAATCAGAGAGAGAGTGAATTAGCCCTTCCTCCACCTTTTTGTTCTATTCAGGCCTTCAGTGGATTGGATGATGCCTGTAAGGGCCTATTTAGCCAGGGTGGCTCCATCTCAGTTGAACAGCCATTTTGTTGTTTATGCAGTAAAGCTTAAACTGACCCTGCCCCCTTTCCCCCCAGGGGAACTTTCTTAAAAGCACCTCCGGGAAACCAGTAGAATGTGGTCGACCAGTCCCTGATAACAGAGCCCAAATACAAGGGTGGGTCAGGTCAGGTGGAGACAACAGAGCCCGAATGCAGGGATGAGTTGGGGTCGGTGGAGACATCCAATCAGTGGAGCACCATACTATCTCCCTAGCTACCAAGGAGTGTGGGCCCTGCCTTTTGGGCACCTTTTGGGTGCCAATTCCGACCAAGGTGATAAGCTAGTTCAAATAGCTACTATGGGGTGAATTGTAATTCAATTGGCCACCTGTGACCTAGCATGACTGTGCAGCTTTCTCTGTGTGTTGCAATCTCATTGGCCACCTGTGTGTGGCCAGGCTCAACCACATGGCCTTTGCTCTATAAAAGTTAATCTGTGAGGCTGGGGGTCACCCTCTCTGTATGAGGTGGCCCGGAACAGTCGGTTTGATTCTCGATGGTTGGGGTGAAATAAAGCTTTGCTTGCCCTTCACTTTGTATCAGTCTCACTCCTTTGACCACGGACCTCTCAATGACCCCTGCACTGGAGAGGACAATTTGCTTTACTCAGTCTACTTATCCAAATGCTAATCTCGTCCATAAATACCTTCACAGATATACTCAGAAATATGACCAGTTATCTGGGCATGCCTTCGTCTAGTCAAGTGACACATAAAATTAACCATCACTGAGAGAGATATTATTATTACTATCCCATTATATACTTGAAAACTGAGATCCAACATCATTAAAGTTCTCTTTGAAGTGGTAAATAGAAGAGTCACCACTGGACTTATATGTCTGACTCCTGGGTGCAGGCTGGTAATCCCCATAATTTCAAGCAAAACATATTCCCAAATATTTTTCTTTAAAATATTAAATTTAACATCTAATTGGGGCAAAGCTTCTAAGTCTTGTTGCTCCTCCTTCTGTTGAGCATAATCCAGTCTTGTACTGTGTTTTCACATTGTTTGTGTATTAAAATTATTTCCCAAGCAGAAACTTCGTCTAACACAACATTCTGCCTAGAGTTTCGCACATTGCTGGCACTCAGTAACTGTTCATAACAATACGAATGGCATCTGTTGAGTAAAAGGAACTTTGCCATTAATATTTCTTTGCTATTAGTTCAAATATATATTTAGCAACCCTATCTGTTGAAAATATTCTGATCTTCTCAATATATATAAAAGTTGATTTATCTTAATATTAGCCCACGATAGCCCCAGTTTTTCAAAGTCCGGTTCTAGATAGACTGCACTCACAGTAAATATACCTAGCCAAGATCTATTCCAGTTTATTCATTCATTCAGTCAGTCAGTCAATCAGTCAGTGAATGTTTAATATTTAGTGAATATTTGGGCATTTATTTGCCTGTGAGTGTGCTAAGTGCTAGGCAAATAAAACAAAGATAATTTCAGCTGTAGAAATGCATCATCTAATGCACTGGAGTTTGACAAAGAGGTATATAAGCAGCAATTACAATTTGATTTAGTAAGTACTAATAATAAGTAGGTTTAGTACTTCTTGGGAGGGAGCGTCTAAACTAGGATTAAGGATAAGACAATACATCCTACACAAAGTAATAATATCCCAGTGAGATTTAAAATGTTCTCATAAAATTAGCCAGGTAAAGAGCAGATGGAAGAGGATTACAGAGGGAAGAATTTTTTCGAAGAGCCAAAGATTAAGGAAAGAGAAAGACATTATTCTAAAAACTGAATATAGTTCAGAATGGTCCAAAAGAGGGTGGTAAGAAATGAGATTGCAGGCAGGTATCATCCTAAAGGACCTTATCAGCCTTATGAGCTCCATGTTAACCCATAGAGTCTTCACCTAAAGGCAGCTGAGAAGGTTTAAGTAGTGAAGAGAGATGATTAGATTAACATCTTGGAAAGGTCACTTTGCAATGTAGGAAGCAAATTACAAGAGGCAAAGATGGACTGGAGGAGAATAACTGGGGGCCTTTTTAAAACGATGGTATCCTGGAGCACCTGGGTGGCTTAGTTGACTGTCTGACTTTGGCTCAGGTCATGAGTGCAGAGTCCTCAGATCAAGCCCTACTTTGGGCTCCCTACTCAGTGGGGAGCCTGCTTCTTCCTCTCCCACTCCCCCTGCTTGTGTTCTCTCTCTCTCTCTCTGTCAAATAAATAAAATCTTTAAAATAAAATAAAATGATGGTATCCTTAATTATAGTAAAGGCACTGGATGAATTGGAGTCAGTTGAGATAAAATTGACAGGACATGGTAAATCGTTAGAAGAGAGGTAGTTGGGAAGGAATAGGAATGAAGGACATGCTTATGTTTTGAAAATTTAGATGAATGTTAATTCTATTCATTGAAATATGGAACATGGAAGGAGAAGCAGCTTTATGGTCAGAAAAACTGGTTAATTTCATTTTACTTGCATCTACAAAGATAGTGTTGTGGTGGTTGTGGTTGTTGTTTGGAATATTTTATGGGATTATTTAAATTCTGATGTAGCCCTATCTGTACCACAAAGTAGGACACAAAGTAGTAGAACCAGGGTAAATTCAGTTTTATCTTTCTCTTATCAATTCAGTAAATTACTGGAAAGGTGATTTTTAAAAATGGAGATTATTAATCCTGAACAGTATTGATTCTTGAAGAAGGTGATTGTAGAACATACCTCATTGGCTGGACCAGAACCTGTGAGGGAAAGTACTATTCTGAACTAGTCAGTCAAATGATGCCATCCTTATATGGTAGCCTAGACACATGCATTACAATACTAGTTCTATGTGAAATAAGTGAGCAATAGGCCCTGAAAGATTGCAAGCCAATCTCAGCTGATGCAGAATTTCTGAAAAAGGTGATACAGAATTTCTGAAAAAGGTAGCTGCTTCCTTCAAAATAAGAGCCAGGTGATACAGAAGATTAAACTGCATGTCTCAATCCTATAGCTTTCATTGTCCACTGCCAAAAGATTCCTCCCAAAGCCTGAACCCATTCACTCAGTGAAACAATTCAAAATGCTGTCCACCAAATTGCCTAACTAAGAAAAACTAAGATTATATGCAAATATCCTGTACTGTACAGCTGGCTACATTTTTTATCCACCTTACTCAATTACTTTACCTCTTTAGCTCTCATAGACATCTGTGCATCTATGTTTGTGATTCCACCACAGATGGGCTCAATGACTTTAGCCTGGGTGTTTTTCAGGGAAGGTGTTAAAACCATAGCCATAAAATTGAAGTATCTAATGAAATCCTTCAAAATAAATTAACTGCAGGTATCTTAATGAGTTGATGTAATGGAGGATGTCTACTAAGAAGGATGGCTTTGGCTTGGAACCAATGATCGTAGGTCCATCCTTCTGATGATAATTAGGTAATATGTCTACTTACATATTGTTTATTAAGGCCACTCCTAATTTATGACAATAAAATCATGCTCCCAATTTAAAAGGGATATCTAATGTTTTTGTATTCTACAGTGGAGTGGCAAAAGTGGCTTAAAATCATTTAGACAAAAGTTAAAAGAGAACAATGAAGGATGTCCAAGGCATTCCTGTTTTATTGTCATCTTTAAAATGACTACTTTAGGGTGCCTAGGTGACTCAGTTGGTTGAGCCTTCGGCTCGGGTTATGACCCTGGACTTCCAGGATCGAGTCCCGGATTGAGCTCCCAGCCCCTTGGGAGTCTGCTTCTCCCTCTGACCTTCTCCTCTCTCATGCTCTCTCTCACTCATTCTCTCTCAAATAAATAAATAAAATCTTTAAAAAAAATAAAAAAATAAATAAAAATAAAATAAAATGACTATCCTATTGAATTCTCAAGGTTGTAATATAAACAATGTGAAGAACACTTTCACAATTATCTGCCTAGATTAAATTTCTAAAAGTGAGATTATATCCTGGGTCAAAAAATTTATTCCATTTACAATTTGATGGATATACCAAATTACTTGCAGAAAGAACTACCCAGTTATATCAATAAAACATGATGGTGTGTCTTTCCTTACACCTTCATTAATAATGGATTTTATCTATATTTTTAATCTTTACTAATCCAAAATCCAAAATGTATTTCATCATCATTATTTTCACTTATCTGATTATTAATGCAATTAGATATAATTTCATGTTTCTTGGCCATTTGTATTTCTAAAGTAATCACCCTAGTATGACTGTAGTCTATTTTATAACTGGGCTATTGATTTTTCTTTTCTCATCATGGATCTTATTTTTTCTCCTGATTTGCAAATTATAATGTTTGTAACGTAAATATTTCTCTCATATTACTATTCATTGCCTGCTACTTTTTTCCTCTGTTTGTCTGATACATTTTTGACATACAGATCTTTCTATAAATTTCTCTAGCAAATTCTAAAGTTATTCAGCTTTTCTTCCCTCTCAAATAAGTCCTTAGTATATATTTACCCTCATTAAGTGACTATCTTTGACTCAGTTCATAATCCCAGAGTTTCCAGATGAAGGCCCACATTGGGCTCCCTGCTCAACCAGGAGTCTGCTTCTCTCTCTCCCCTGCCCCTTCCCTGCTCCTTCTCTCTCTCCCTCTCTCACTCACTCTTTTTCTCAAATAAATAAATAAAATCTTGAAAAAAAATACCCACATAAAATATATTTCTTGTATTCAGTCATTAATTGTTATTCCAAGATGTGTTTCAAATTGCTGACCTCACTATAAGTCATTGCACCCTACTCGTTTTTGGGTTTAATTTTTTTTTAATTATATTTGGGGGGGAGTTTTTTCTGGATTTTTAAAAATTTAAATTAAATTAATTAACATGTAATGTATTATTTGTCTTATATATGTTATCAGTCTTATATAATACTCAGTGCTCCTTACAACACATACCCTCCCAATATCCATCACCCAGTAATCCCATCCCTCGTAGGTTTAATTTTAGTAGGTTTTTATGCAAGAATCAATTAGTGGCAAACTTCTAGAACTTCCTGTGTTTGAAAACAATGATTTATTTCACTCTTACTCTGGAAGGATATTTCAACTACATATAGAATTTTCTAATTTAACAATTATTTTCCTAGCTCTTTGAAGGCATTCTTCCTTTTTCTTCTGCCAATCATTGCTTCTAATGAAATTTTTACTGCCAATCTGCCACTTCTTTGGCAGATTGTCTTGCTCTTTGATTTGCTGAAGTTTCACCTTAGTTTTCTTGTTAAGTGTTTGGAGAATGTGTGAGTTGAAATGTGTCCCCTAAGAAAGATATGCTGACGTCCTAACCCCAGTACTTCAGAATGTGGCTTTATTTGGAAACAGGATCCTCATGTGGGTAATTAAGTTTGATTAAGGTCATTGGGGTGGACCTTAATCAATTAAATTAAATATTAAAATTAAATTAAATATTAAAATTAAATTAAATATTAATCAATCAATTAAATATGACTGTGTCCTTAAAAATAGGGGGAAATTTGGACATAGAGAAAAACATATATAGAAGAGACAGAGACACAAGACACAAAGAGAATGCCATGTAAAAATCAAGGCTGAGTTGATATATCTACAAGCCAAATAACGTCAAAATTTCCAGCAAACCCCCAGAAGATAAGAGAGAGGCAGGGAACAAATTCTTCCTCAGAGCTTTCAGAAGGAACCATGTTACTAACATTGATTTTGGACTTCTAACCTCCAGAACTGTGAAATAATAAATTTCTATTATTTTAAGCCACTCAGTTTGTGGCACTTTACTACAGTAGCCCTAGGAAACTAATACAGTGGACATTTTCAAATGAGGCTTATGTATTTCTTTAAGAATATTCTTAATCATCATATCTTTGAATATTTCTTTTGTACTGTTCTTTCTATACTCACTTCTGGATTTTTATTAAATTTGTATTGGAATAGCTCAATTGAGCTTCCATATTTTTTTTTAAATTTTCTATGAGTTTTAGTTGAATTCCTATGCTATATTCCAATTTTCTAATTCTCCCTTTGACACTTTTTCTAGTTTAAAGTTTACCCAAATATTGACTTTCTTATTTTTATTCCAGTATTTTCATTTCTCATTTCAGGATTAACCTGCAAGTTAAATAACCTAAAGTTAACTTGAAGTTAATTCAGTCTCCCATTTTAGTTTCACTGGTTTTCTTAGGATGTTTGAATTTTTACTTTAAACTTTTACCTTCTGTGGAAATTTGGTTTTTTTTCCCCTCTGTCCCATTCCCCCTTGCCTACTTGCTTTATGGTTGTCTTAAACTCTACCTTATCCCAGTGTCCTGATGATATATAGTCAATGAACCAGCTGGGGAGTTGGCCCAAGTTCTAGTTTTGAATCTATGCCTGTTTACTCCTATCTCTCAGTATGCACAATCTGTAATCAAGGAAATTGTTGGTCACAGCTTTTTACAACTTCCTTTCATGGGTGATGGAGTTCTAATATAGCCAATGTTAAAAGCAGTAAGCCTGATCCTAGTCTTCTACTTTACATGGGCCACATTTAATCTGTTTCTTTATCTCAGTTTTGCTTAAATCTCATCCAAATTTCAGTAGGGAATATGGAGTATACTTATAATACACTATTTTCGGTTTTCCTTTGCATTTTCATAAGCATAGGTAAATTTTTAGTTCAGTCACGTCTTTTTAATTTTTCACTTTAGAGTTTATCATTGTTATATATTTCAGGTGGCATGTGAGGATTCAAACATGAAATCACAACCCTATCTTGAAGAGAAACCCTGATCACTTTCAATGTTAAACCCTTGTGAGGCATTCCTAGTTAACTACTGTTAACACTGTTTCCACAGCCAAATGCAGAGAACTCTTTTGGCCTTGAACATTCATTCCTAGGCTATGAACAAGCTAGGTTTAAATAACTTTTGACAAAATTAGGCTAATATAGGCCCTATTTCTTTTTTCCAGGTTGATAAAATTACACACATACCAGCATCAGATACAATGTAAACAAAGATAATGATTTTTCCTTAATCTTGAATGCTGAGCTGGGATTACTTTCCTTCCATGATGCTGATCCACCTCAGGATAATGGAAAGGAAATACAAAAGAAAGAGATATATCAACTTGCAATGACCTTTTAACTTTTACTACACAACGGTTCTCCCCGCTGGAAGCCTAGGCAGCATGTTCCTGTAGGATCTAAGAGCAATTCTTCTCTTTATTGGAATAGAAGAAATGATGAAAAGAAGTCTTAAACTCCTCCTTGAAAACTAACAATATTCATTTTCCTTAAAATCTTTTATTATGGTTCCATATCTTCTACCTCTAATGAAGTTAGCAATTCTGAAACCCATACTTATTTTTTACCTCTTGCTGAATATCCTACTTTTGTCAGTCTAGCGGAAGGTCTCTTTGTCATTGAACTGTACTATGCCTTATTTACCTAGTAATGGTTTATATATTCCCTTGGACTTTGAACTGAAAATGTAGGGTACATGCCCACAGCTTTTAATTAGTCATTCAGTTACTTGGGTCTGTATGAAGAATATGCTAGAGAAACTGGCAGCCAAAATCAGGTGAGTTTTATCTGCCTACTTCTCTGAAAATCTGAGTATCTTACTCTGGGAGTTTTCCATAGCCTCTAAGGAAAAAGTACCTAATATTTAGCCACTCCCCAGTGTTGGTCTCCTCATCAGTCTTTTGTAGAATTCAGTAAGTAGCACAAATCTCCCACTACCACTATCACAACCACCAGGTATTATTTACAGTCTCTCTTTAGACTTAGTCTTGCCTCCAGGCATGCACTAGATTCCTGTTAAAACCAACTAGGAAGTTAAAATGGTAGCATAAGGTGGTTTTTCTATTAGATCTGCTCCTGTCCTGTTTTGTGAAGAAAAGATGAGTCTCAAATGGACCACTTCCTTTTTTTCCTCCCATGATTCTCTTTCTTCACTTGAACTTCTTCACACACTTACTGATCCAAACCTTAGTATCCTCATTTGTTTTTATCCAAATGTATGGCAAGCTCATCAAATATGGTGAGCTTGTAATATGACTTTGTGGTCATGCCTCTAGTATTCCTAAAGTTAATGTTTTATCTCTATTTTTGTATTCATTTCTATAAACTTTCAGCAAAGGTATATATTATGCAAACATGGCCTGACTCTATACTCTTTCCCTAAAATCTATCAGTACATGGGGTTTTACAAACTGAGGGCTGCTGGAGGGGGCGGGTAGTGATTGGGTGGTTGGGTTATGGAAATTAGGGAGGGTATGGGCTATGGTGAGTGCTGTGAATTGTGTAAGTCTGATGATTCACAGGCCTGTACCCCTGGGGCAAATAATACATTATATGTTAAAAAAATAATTTAAAAAAATACACGGGGTTTTAATTTAGCAATTTATAACAAAAAGTAAGAACTAGTAAATAACCAGCTGAAGAACAGGAAAAGTATAAAGAGTGGTCAAAGACAGTGAGAAAGTAAAACCTATTTTGTGGGATAAAAAAGCAAAGGAGTAGGATTCATAGGTTGAAAAAAAAAATCATGGGATGTTTTTATCCTATGATAAAAATTATCATAGGATAATTTTAATCTTAGGATAAAAAGTTTTCTACTTTTTTGTTTTTTGTTTTTTAACTAGAAACAACTAACTCTGTGTCTTGGATAGGCCCCTAACATCTCTAGGGTTCCTTTATTGCCACTCAAATTAGAGAGTGAAATTCTTCTCTTTAGGATTACTCCATGTTGCATTTATTTATGCACAAATGGTAGAAAGGTGACTACTTCTCTATAGGTGAAATTGCCTGCCTACAGAAGATATATTTGATCTCTGCCTGGCCTCTTTCTTCAGAGTTTCAGTGTTCATGATATCACACTCCAACAATCACAAAAAAATAATTGGGAAACCTTAATTGAACATATTCAAAACTCTTCAAGCAGAACCTAAAAGAAAAGATTTCAAAATTACACCCAGATAAAACGTTTATCTTTTTATAAATTTCTGTTTGAATGGATTTTGAGGCAAACCTGTATTTTATTTTGAAAACTGATTCAAGATAGTCATAATTAATATTGTTTGGGGAATAATTCATTATAACATAGTTTACATTTGGGAAGTGCCTTCTGAAGAATCTAAATTACCCTTTCAAATTGCTTTCACCTGCCTCTGAATTGAAGGGCATTTTACATAAGCACAAAGTTGAAAAAATTAGAATATAAACAACTATGTTTATTAATAGGAAGGCAGTATTGACTAAAAGAAAACAGTAAAAATTCTCATTTGGAAGCAATTCCACAGTTATGTACTATGGATTCATTTAGTCTGGAAACTACACTATGATAATAATGCAAATTTACCTGAGCTTTATAATTATAAACTATTTAATGTAAAAAAATTTCAGCCTAATTACATTTTTCTATACACAGGAGCCCATGGTTAGATATTCTTGCATCTGAATTTCTCTGCCATCACATACCATTGTTATATACTATCTTCCAAGCATTGGAGTTTAAAAGAGGGAAATAGCCATGTTATTTGACATTTTGCTCTATTTTTCAATACCCTGTGTATAATGAATACTCAATAAATATTGAACAATAATGTCTTTAATGAGAATTCAGATTAAAATGAATGTTTTCTTGTCAATAATCTTTCTCTGAGCACAATGCAGTAACTGAGATCATCCTGACGTAACTTCACATAAATTATAAACTGGACAAGTTTGGGCAATTGGTTCACATTATCACTTATGATTTTATATTATGAAGTCTCCTTAGATAAGAATAGAAGAGGCCTTTGGATCAGTGTGGTTTTCTTGGATAACTCATAATTCACTTATACAGTACAGAAGTAAAAATATTTTCAAGTTTTTAGATAATAACACCACTGATCAGGCAAATGACTTTGAATAGCAGAGAGAACAAACTTCTTTCCATTTTGCCCTTCTTCTGTAAGACATTATTTTTTGCAACAGTATGCACTGCTTAGTTCTCAAAATCAGTTGTATATAAGAATAATCTAAGAATGTTGAAAATTAAATAAGAAATAACAATGGCTGCCATTACCAATTCATAGGATTATGAGGTAGCAGATGTGAAAGATTTCTTTTTCTTTTGAAATATTTTTCATGGGGCTTAAAGTATAATTATAATTATTAACACCTCTCAAGAAACAATGTAGGAAAAGATTCTTTTAAAAACACATTTTTTCTAGAGGCGCCCCGGTGGCTCAGATAGTTAAGCATCTGTCTTCAGCTCAGGTTATGATCCCAGGGACCTGGGATCAAGCCCCACATCAGGCTCCCTGCTCAATGGAGAGCCTGCTTCTCCCTCTGTCCCACTCTCCCCTCCCCTGCTTGTGCTCTCTCTCATTCTCTCAAATAAATAAATAAAATCTTTAAAAAAAAAAAAAGTCAAGATAATGGTATTTATCTTTGGTGGAAGGATGTGACAAGTGGGACATGAAGTGGGGAGCATTCTGACACTATTTCTTGACCTGGGAGCTGGAATTTGGTTACACAGGTGTGTTTGTGAAAATTTACTTCTCTAAATGTACATAAAATTATTGCAATATTCTCTGTGCTTATATACAATTAAAATTTGTGATTTTCATTTTTTCCTGATGACTAATGAAGTTGAGCTCTCAACTATCATTGACACTTTGGTATATTTCTTTTTAGTCTTTTCTTCTGTATGCCTGTATACATGCGTATGATATTTTAAAATTAAGATTATATTACATACTCAACTATGTGAACATCTAAAATTACATCATGATAATTCTCCATTTTCATTAGTATTCTTCAGAAATATGATTTTTAGCCTATTTTTCTGATGCATTTCCTTCAAAATAATTAAATAATGTTCATTTTTCTCTATCTGGCTTATTTGAGTTACCATAATATCTTCTAGGTCCATCCACGTTATTGCAAATGGTAAAATTTTCCTTTTTATAACAATAATTTTCTATTTTATATATACCACATCTTCTTTATCTTTCATCTGTTATGGACACTGCAGTTGCTTCCATACCTTGGCTATTATAAATAATACTTTAGTGAACACAGGGATGCGTTTATCTCTTCAAATTAGTGTTCTCATTTTCTTCAGAAAAATACCCAGACATGAAATCTCTGGATCATATGGTAGTTCTATTTTTAATTTTTTGAAGAACATCCATACTTTTTTCTATAGTGGCTGTACCAATTGATCTTCCTGCCAGCAGTATATGAGGGTTCCCTTTTTCCACATATTATGTAATTTCACTTCTCTGTAGAATCTTATAAACAAAACAAAAACAGAAGCAGACTCATAGACATAGGAAACTGTTGGTTACCAGAAGGGAGATGGCTTAAGGGGCAGGAAAATAGGTGATAGGGAGTAAGAGGTACAGACTTACAGTTATAAAATAAAAAAGGCATGAGGATGTAATGTGCAGAATAGGGAATATAATCTATAACCTGTGACAGATGGTAACTAGACTTATCATGGGAATCATATAAAAATGTTGAATCACTACAACTTATACCTGAAACTAACAGGATATTGTATGTCAATTATATTTCAATTTAAAAAATTAACTGATCCTCTAATATCTGGATAAAAATAGAAAAAACAGGTATCAGAGAAAACAATAACTAAGTTTAAATTGAATAACTGATTTCACTAGATTAGTTTCTAATTCTCTGTTTTTCTCTTGTCAAAGTCATGGCCATTAAATTGATTAAACTGTGATTCTTTTATCACATGGTGAGAAGCAGTGGAGTGGACCTGTAAGAACTGTAGTGGTCAAGTCAAATCAGGATGATGGTAGATTCCCTAGCTATGTTGGGAGGGTATGTGCATATCAATGGGGATCATAGAATCTGAAAACAGTTTGTACTATGTCACGCAAGACATCATGATTAGGAACTATTATTATAATTCTAGTACATCATCTTGTAAATATGAGGCTATCAATAAATGTTTGCTCAAAGTCAAAAGTAAAGGTGACCATTCTGCACATAAAGGCTATTTTAGGATGTCCTGTATTTGCAATGTTCAAAATTCCAGACTATATACAGATGCCATAGAGAACTTTAGTGTTGATTATAAATTACCCCATTAAAATAAACATAAAGGAGTCCAAGAATTTTTTTTTTAAAAAATAAGAATACTGCTATTAAGCTAGAGATTAGGCTTAACTTGCAAATATTCATCCAACAAATGGTAGTCTATTACTTATACATTCACCCATAGAACTAATTTAGTGAACTTGTTTTTTTCAGGGCAAATATTCACTATTATTATGCTAACATTATAAGATATTGATAGTGATTTTGTGTTGTATAATCATTATCTTAATTGATATCCTTGATAACTCTGTTAAACAGGATGGTAGATCTTGTCTGTCATTTTACAGATGAGAACACTAAGGATATAGAGTCTGAGTGCTGGCCATCATCACATGACTAATAAATGGCAGGCAGGGCATAAATCTAGGTCTTCTGACTCCAACCTGTTTATATCTGGTTCCCTATTCCTTTTTCCTCAATAGCAGGAAGTTTGTTCAGATTATCTAGATATTTATTCCAGATCTCCATTTTACTTTGACTGTCTAAACCTAGTTTAGGAGTACTAAAACAAGTCTGTTTGAAATTTATTTTCATAAAAAAATTTTTTTTTCTAAAGATAGCAATCAGAAGATTCTTAAGACTAGACCAGAATAGGGGCACCTGGGTGGCTAAGTGACTGACTCTTGGTTTTGGCTCAGGTCATGATCTCAGGATTGTGAAATCAAGCCTTGCATGGGCCTCTGCGCTCAGCGTGGAGTTTACTTAGGGTTCTCTCCCTCTCCCTCTCCTTCCTCCTCTGTCCCTCTCCGTACTCACCTATGCATGACCTCCCTCTCTCAAATTAAAAAAAAAATACATACATAAATAAAAGACTGGATCAGAGTATGAGATAACTCTTACTTACCTGTCAATTCTGAGCTCAGATAGGACCTTCTTCAGAAGGCCTCCCCACAGGACTTCTCTACACATGGTAAAAGATAAAACGCAAAATATTGCTTCTGAGTATGTGGTAATTTCTTCCACTTATGCCCTGAGACCTTTCTTCTTTGAATTCACTCTTTAGCTGTTGATTACTGTGCCTGGCATATCGTTGATGTTCAATATATATCTAATACACAAATAATAATACACAAATAATTATACACAAATAATTAGACATAAGAGCTAGTTTGACCAGGGCCTCATGAAATGGATCCCAGAATCAGACAAGAGATAGGCATACATGCTGGAGAAAGAAGGCAGGAAATAAGTCAACTTTGTTTTTGCTGGGGTTCTACCAAGGACTAAATGTTTGGTAAAGGCACTCCCTCAGACTTTATATAAATAATCTTGAACTCTGGTTACCTTTTCGCCCTTTCCCACCCAAGGTAGGCTTAAACTACAAATGTCAGTTGAGATCCCTGAATATCAAAGATAATAGATAAGAAGCAATTTTTTGGAGTTGGCACAGATGAGGTTTGCCAGATTTAGCACACAAAAATGTAGGATACCCAGTTAATATGAATTTCAGATGAACAATGAATACATTTTAGTATAAATGTGTCCCATACTTACATCTTGTATTTTATCTGGCAAATCCAAAACAGGGTCATCAATTGAATTTGGTAATGGTAATTGTTTTACTAAATTTATTAATGTTCCACTTTTCTCCAAAAAAAGATTCATACCACTTTAACACAAAAAGCACAAGATATGTTTGTAAATTAGAAACAGAAAACTAAGAATGAGTAACATCTATAATTAATAAAATTAAGCTTTAAATTTTGCCCTAAGCCTTCTGAAACAATTCAGTGATTCATGATAAATTGCATGTCTTGCGATTAAAAGAGCTATTTCTTAGAATGAAAAAAGCATTATTATTATAAAGAAGAAATGTGGTGTAATAGACTATATTTCTAGTAAGAATGTTTGTATTCAAGTCCTTAAGTAAGTCACAACAACTCTCTGAACCTCAATTCAAAGTTTATCTATAAAATTCCGTTCATCTAGCTATGGCTGTGTAACAAAATAAGTTAGTGGCCTCGACAACCGTTTTGTTATAGCTTGTGACCCCTGGATCAGGGAATTCCATGGACCTGAGATGGATAATCTGTGTGCTCAATGCAACACTGACTGAGATCACTCAATGGTAGTCAGCTTGGGGATACGTTGTTCTGAAGATTCAAAATGCCTTCACTTATATATCTGTGCCCTAGTAGGATTATGTGGAAGGCCAGGCTCAGTTCAGAATATGGCTCATCAAAGTACCCACATGTGGTCTCTTTGGTATGACAGTCTCAAAGTAGTTGACTTTTAATGTGACAGCTCAGGATTCTTAGAGAAATTGTTCTAAGATGAAAAATGGAAACTATCTTTTAGGTCTGGGCCCAGAAATGGACACAATTCTACTCCTTCATATCCTATTGGTTACACCAGCCACAGGGATAACCTAGATTCAAGAAAAGGGGACACAGACCCTACCTCTATATAGGATAAATGTTTAAAAATTGTGGCCATCTTTAATCTGCTGCTCTGACTTTTTAGCTGGTTCATGGGAAGAGAGAATGAGATGATATATCCACAAATACAAATAAGGCAAATAGCCTATTAGATCTAGGGTGCCTATTAAAATCTCTTTTAACTATGGCCAGACTTAATCCCTGATATAGATAATTCTTTAAGCCAGGGAAAATATATAAATGTGTTATGTAAATCAGATGATTGGAACCCTCATGGGTACTCCTTTGAAAAATAAGAAACTTATATATTAAGAGAGCTGATAAATCAGACACTGAGTATCAGCTATGTCTGGATAGTGAACCCTGCCTTCTTGGACCATTGGACCAATAACAATTATCTAGGTTTACTCAGCAAGGTATTCACAGGCCTGATTTATATTAATAATAGTTCCCAAGATTGGAAGGACTCAATGTTTTAGGGAGAGAGAATACTATAATTTTTTTTAAGTAGCTGGGTCATAAGAGAAAAGATATTATTTTCTTTAAAACAATCTAATAATTTTGTGTTTGTTCATTAACAGAAGAAAACTTCCATTACAACTTCACTTCACACAATGAATTGTTAGCCTAAGGAATATGCACCCAGGATTGGTTCTATAACATAATGTTTCTTCCAGAATGCTGGGCATGCCATTCCCAGTTTCAGTCAATAAAACTGCCAGGATTTGAGAGCAACCAAAAGCTCCTCCCATTCTCTTCTGCCCAAAAATAGTTCTTCTGTTATCTTCATAGGTTTTTAATCACTTTCTTGAGCTAAATAGGTGCTTTAGAGAAACCTTTGTTAAAATGGCACTTAGCCATTTTAGTTGCTAACATAGGACTTTTTTAGGACTTTAATGTTGGAGAGGACTCCAGTGTCTTCATCCTTACCTATAGCCAAGGGAACAAAAGTCCAGGGAGGTTAAATGATCTGCATTAGTTCCTAGAGCTTTGAGTTATAGGGGCAGAATATGACATAACAAATTTGTATCTACATAACATTTGATAGGCCAAAAATCTCTAATGCTTACTTTATGCCACTTAATCCTCATGACCTCTTTTTTTTTCATCAAAAATTTTAAGAATTTATTTGAGACAGAGCGTGTGTGCATACAAGGAGGGACAAAGAGAGTCTTCAAGCAGAAGACTGCTGAGTAGAGAGCTCAGGTGGGGCTTGATCCCATGATCCATGAAATTATGACCTGAGCCAAAACCAAGAGTTGGACCCTCAAATGACTGAGCCATCCAGACACCCCATAAGGAAACTCTAAAAGCCAAAGCACCCCAAAATGAATCAGGGATTCTTTCCACTACACATGTGCCCAATATATGGACCCTAAGAGAATAGGACATGGGACAGGTTTATTATGTTTTGTAGGATTGGGAAGGTTGAGGGATGGGGATAGTCCAAAATCCAGAAAGGCTGGTCTAGAAAGACAGGCTGAATGGGTCATCTGAGTGAAGAAGAAGAAAGAAGTGCAAACCAAAGCAGAAGATCCTAAAGGAAAATCGATATTGCCCAAATATTTTTAGGGGTTAATCTGAATAGCTTCTTTTTCCCTGAATTCCTTTAATGGCCTTAAAGGGCACCTGGCCTCATATGATTATATCTGAAGAAAAAAGACTTGTTGAATACAAGCTGCTTAGCCTTTTCTCCTTTTCTTTAATTGCTTTTGCTGAACTGTCAATAAATTCCCAAGTGCTTGAACTAAGCAACGATGGGAATAATTTCCATTTCTGCTTCTCTCAGCATGAAAGAAGGCAATCTCTTTCCAGTCCAAGGAACTTGGTTAGCAAACATTAAGAAACACCAGTTTCTTTGGTCCTTTTTACTTGTTAAAAAGAAAAATCATAAAATATGATTTTTGTTTGTTTCTTTTACAGCAGGAAGTATTTGCCCCCTAGCTTCTGAAATGTTATTTCCATGCTTGTTCTGCCTGTCAAAATCTGAAGAACATTTCACAGCAATGGGATAACTTTTGGGTGCATGGGTAGAAATGAGCAGCAAACAGGCCCTTGAGGAACACTACTGCCACTATGGAACCTGAGAATAGGGCTCGTATTTCTTATCAGTGTCAAAAGACCCTCAATTGTGGGTCTTTCATCAACAAATCCAGTAGCATTTCTAATTAAAGATCCTGGAGCTATCTTGCAATATCTGAATTTAGATGATAGATGATAGATAGATAGATGATGGATAAATGATATAAAGAGACAGAGAGACTGAGATGGGAAAAATAGAGACACAGAGACAGAGAGTTATTATTTAGATATATATTAAAGTAGGTAAACTCTTTTTTCAAAAACTCTTTAAAAAATAGGGAGGTGTCAAGATGGTGGAGAAGTAGCAGGCTGAGACTACATCAGGTAGCAGGATATCAGCTCGATAGCTTATCTAAACATTGCAAACACCTACAAATCCAACGAGAGATCGAACAGAAGAAGAACAGCAATTCTAGAAACAGAAAATCAACCACTTTCTGAAAGGTAGGACTGGCAGAGAAGTGAAACCAAAATAACGGGAAGATAGACCACATGGGGAGGGGCCGGCTCCCGGCAAGCGGCGGAGCAACAGAGCACAAAATCAGGACTTTTAAAAGTCTGTTCCACTGAGGGACATTGCTCCAGAGGCTAAACCGGGGTGAAGCCCACGCAGGGTCAGCGTGGCCCCAGGTCCTGCAGGGTCACAGAAGGATTGGGGGTGTCAGAGTGTCGCAGAGCTCACAGATTAGAAGGGAGAAGCCTGCTACAGAGACAGAGCCGAGGACTGAACTCTCAGCTCGAGGTTACCTTGAACCGGACATGGGCTGGGTGAGCTCGGAGCAGGGCTGGGGATACGGGAGTGATTGGGTGCTGTCCTCTGGGGGTGCACAGAGGAGTGGGGTCCCGGGCTCTCGGCTCCTCCAGGCCGGAGACTGGGAGGCCACCATTTTCATTCCCGTCCTCTGGAACTCTATGGAAAGTGTTCAGGGAACAGAAGCTCCCAAAAGCGAACCCAAACGGATTACTTAGTCCGACCCCTGTAAGGGCAGTGCAATTCCGCCTCAGGCAAAGACACAGAGTCACTACAACAGGCCCCTCCCCCAGAAGATCAACAAAATATCCAGCCAGGACAAAGTTCATCTATCAAGGAAAGCAGGTTCAATACCTAGGACAGCAGCGGAATTCCAGAGGAGGAGAAAGCAAAGCACGGAACTCATGGCTTTCTCCCCATGATTCTTTAGTCCTGCAGTTAATTCAAATTTTTTTCAAAATTTTTTCTTTCTTTTTTCTTCTTCTGCTAAATTTTTTAAAACTTTTACCCTTTTCTTTTTTAACGTTTTTTGACTATTTTATCTAAAATACATATTTTTCTTGTTTTTTATATTTTTTCTTTATTTGTTTTATTTTTTAATTTTTTTCTTTTTTTTTTTTTTTCTGAACCTCTTTTTCTCCCCTTTCTCCCCACCACAATTTGGGGTCTCATCTGATTCGGTTACAGTGCATTTTTCAAGGGACTTTGCCACCCTTTTAGTATTTTATTTGATCCTTCATATCCTCTTATCTGGACAAAATGACAAGGCAGAAAAAATCACCACAAACAAAAGAACAAGAGGCAGTACCAAAGGCTAGGGACCTAATCAACACAGACATTGGTAATATGTCAGATCAAGAGTTCAGAATGACGATTCTGAAGGTTCTAGCTGGGCTCAAAAAAAGGCATGGAAGATATTAGAGAAACCCTCTCTGGAGATATAAAAGCCCTTTCTGGAGAAATTAAAGAACTAAAATCTAACCAAGTTGAAATCAAAAAAGCTATTAATGAGGTGCAATAAAAAATGGAGGCTCTCACTGCTAGGATAAATGAGGCAGAAGAAAGAATTAGTGATATAGAAGACCAAATGACAGGGAATAAAGAAGCCGAGCAAAAGAGGGACAAACAGCTACTGGACCACGAGGGGAGAATTCAAGAGATAAGTGACACCATAAGACGAAACAACATGAGAATAATTGGGATTCCAGAAGAAGAAGAAAGAGAGAGGAGAGCAGAAGGTCTATTGGAGAGAATTATTGGAGAGAATTTCCCTAATATGGCAAAGGGAACAAGCATCAAAATCCAGGAGGTGCAGAGAACCCACCTCCAAGTCAACAAGAATAGGTCCACACCCCGTCACCTAATAGTAAAATTTACAAGTCTTAGTGACAAAGAGAAAATCCTGAAAGCAGCCCAGAAAAGAAGTCTGTAACATACAATGTTAAAAACATTAGATTGACAGCAGACTTATCCACAGAGACCTGGCAGGCCAGAGAGAGCTGGCATGATATATTCAGAGCACTAAACGAGAAAAACATGCAGCCAAGAATACTCTATCCAGCTAGGCTATCATTGAAAATAGAAGGAGAGATAAAAAGCTTCCAGGACAAACAAAAACTGAAAGAATTTGCAAACACCAAACCAGCTCTACAGGAAATATTGAAAGGGGTCCTCTAAACAGAGAGGGAGCCTAAAAGTAGTAGATCAGAAAGGTACAGAGACAATATACAGAAACATTAGCCTTACAGGCTAATAATGGCACTAAATTCATATCTCTCAATAGTTACCCTGAATGTTAATGGGCTAAATGCCCCAATCAAAAGACACAGGTTATCAGAATGGATAAAAAAACAAAACCCATCAATATGTTGCCTACAAGAAACTCATTTTAGAAGGGAAGACACCTCCAGATTTAACGTAAACGGGTGGAAAACAATTTACCATGCTAATGGGCATCAAAAGAAAGCTGGGGTGACAATCCTTATGTCAGATCAATTAAACTTTAAGCCAAAGACTATAATAAGAGATAAGAAAAGACACTATATCCTACTCACAGGGTCTGTCCAACAAGAAGATCTAACAATTTTAAATATCTATGTCCCTAACATGGGAGCAGCCAACTATATAAACCAATTAATAACAAAATCAAAGAAACACACTGATAATAATACAATAATAGTAGGGGGCTTTAACACTCCCCTCACTGAAATGGACAGATCATCCACGCAAAAGATCAACAAGGAAATAAAGGCCTTAAATGACACACTGGACCAGATGGACATCACAGATATATTCAGAACATTTCATCCCAAAGCAACAGAGTACACATTCTTCTCTAGTGCACATGGAACATTCTCCAGAATAGATCACATCCTGGGTCACAAATCAGGTCTCAACCAGTATCAAAAGATTAGAATCATTCCCTGCATATTTTCAGACCACAATGCTCTGAAGCTAGAACTCAATCACAAGAGGAAATCTGGAAAGAACCCAAATACAGGGAGACTAAACAGCATCCTTCTAAAGAATGAATGGGTCAAGCAGAAAATTAAAGAAGAATTGAAAAAATTAATGAAAACAAATGATAATGAAAATACAATGGTTCAAAATCTCTGGGACACAGCAAAGGAAGTCCTGAGAGGAAAATATATAGCAGTACAAGCCTTTCTCAAGAAACAGGAAAGGTCTCAAGTACACAACCTAACCCTACACCTAAAGGAGCTGGAGAAAGAACAACAAAGAAAGCCTAAACCCAGCAGGAGAAGAGAAATCATAAAGATCAGAGCAGAAATCAATGAAATAGAAACCAAAAAAACAATAGAAAAAATCAATGAAACTAGGAGCTGGTTCTTCGAAAGAATCAATAAGATTGATAAACCCCTGGCCAAACTTATCAAAAAGAAAAGAGAAAGGACCCAAATAAATAAAATCATGAATGAAAGAGGAGAGATCACAACTAACACCAAAGAAATACAATTATAAGAACATACCATGAGCAACATTACGCCAACAAATTTGACCATCTGGAAGAAATGGATGCATTTCTAGAGAGATACAAACTACCACAACTGAACCAGGAAGAAATAGAAAACCTGAACAGGCCCATAACCAGTAAGGAGATTGAAACAGTCATCAAAAATCTCCAAACAAACAAAAGCCCAGGGCCAGACGGCTTCCCAGGGGAATTCTACCAAACACTGAAAGAAGAACTAATGCCTATTGTCCTGAAACTGTTCCAAAAAATAGAAATGGAAGGAAAACTTCCAAACTCATTTTATGAGGCCAGCATCACCTTGATCCCCAAACCAGACAAGGATCCCACCAAAAAAGAGAACTACAGACCAATATCCTTGATGAACACAGATGCAAAAATTCTCACCCAAATACTAGCCAATAGGATTCAACAGTACATTAAAAGGATTATTCACCAGGACCAAGTGGGATTTATTCCAGGGCTGCAAGGTTGGTTCAACATCCGCAAATCAATCAATGTGATACGACACATTAATAAAAGAAAGAACAAGAACCATATGATACTCTCAATAGATGCTGAAAAATCTATTTCATGTTCTTCAATGTTCTTGATGTATTTGACAAAGTACAGCATCCTTTCCTGATCAAAACTCTTCAAAGTGTAGGGATAGAGGGCACATACCTCAATATTATCAAAGCCATCTTTGAAAAACCCACCGCAAATATCATTCTCAATGGAGAAAAACTGAAAGCTTTTCCGTTAAGGTGAGGAACACGGCAGGGATGTCCATTATCACCACTGCTTTTCAACATAGTACTAGAAGTCCTAGCCTCAGCAATCAGACAACAAAAAGAAATTAAAGGCATCCAAATTGGCAAAGAAGAAGTCAAACTATCACTCTTTGCAGATGATATGATACTATATGTGGAAAACCCAAAAGACTACACTCCAAAACTACTAGAACTTGTACAGGAATTCAGTAGTGTCAGGATATAAAATCAATGCACAGAAATCAGTTGCATTTCTGTACACCAACAAGACAGAAGAAAGAGAAATTAAGGAGTCAATCCCATTTACAATTGCACCCAAAACTATAAGATACCTAGGAATAAACCTAACCAAAGAGGCTAAGAATCTATATGCAGAAAAATATAAAGTACTCATGAAAGAAATTGAGGAAGACACAAAGAAATGGAAAAATGCTCCATTGTCTTGGAATGGAAGAAAAAATATTGTGAAAATGTCTATGCTACCTAAAGCAATCTACACATTTAATGCAATCCCTATCAAAATACCATCCATTTTTTTCAAAGAAATGGAACAAATAATCCTAAAATTTATATGGAACTAGAAAAGACCTCGAATAGCCAAAGGAATATTGAAAAAGAAAGCCAAAGTTGGTGGCATCACAATTCCAGACTTCAAGCTCTATTACAAAGCTGTCATCATCAAGACAGCATGGTACGGGCACAAAAACAGACATATCGATCAGTGGAACAGAATAGAGAGCCCAAAAATAGACCCTCAACTCTATGGTCAACTAATCTTCGACAAAGCAGGAAAGAATGTCCAATGGAAAAAAGACAGCCTCTTCAATAAATGGCGCTGGGAAAATTGGACAGC
Organism: Meles meles; assembly: GCF_922984935.1. Taxonomy (NCBI): domain Eukaryota; kingdom Metazoa; phylum Chordata; class Mammalia; order Carnivora; family Mustelidae; genus Meles; species Meles meles. The sequence goes on from NC_060069.1 coordinate 58,928,207, forward strand.
CACATGCAGAAAAATGAAATTGGACCGCTTCCTTACACCACACATGAAAATAGACTCAAAATGGATGAAGAACCTCAATGTGAGAAAGGAATCCATCAAAATCCTTGAGGAGAACACAGGCAGCAACCTCTTCGACCTCAGCCACAGCAACTTCTTCCTAGGAACATTGGCAAAGGCAAGGGAAGCAAGGGCAAAAATGAACTATTGGGATTTCATCAAGATCAAAAGCTTTTGCACAGCAAAGGAAACAGTTAACAAAACCAAAAGACAACTGACAGAATGGGAGAAGATATTTGCAAACGACATATCAGATAAAGGGCTAGTATCCAAAATCTATAAGGAACTTAGCAAACTCAACACCCAAAGAACAAACAATCCAATCAAGAAATGGGCAGAGGACATGAACAGACATTTCTGCAAAGAAGACATCCAGATGGCCAACAGACACATGAAAAAGTGCTCCACGTCACTCGACATCAGGGAAATACAAATCAAAACCACAACGAGATATCACCTCACACCAGTCAGAATGGCTAAAATTAAGAAGTCAGGAAATGAGAGATGCTGGCGAGGATGTGGAGAAAGGGGAACCCTCCTACACCGTTGGTGGGAATGCAAGCTGGTGCAACCACTCTGGAAAACAGCATGGAGGTTCCTCAAAAAGTTGAAAATAGAGCTACCCTATGACCCAGCAATTGCAGTACTGGGTATTTACCCTAAAGATACAAACGTAGTGATCCGAAGGGGCACGTGCACCCACATGTTTATAGCAGCAATGTCTACAATAGCCAAACTATGGAAAGAACCTAGATGTCCATCAACAGATAAATGGATAAAGAAGATGTGGTATATATACACAATGGAATACTGTGCAGCCATCCAAAGAAATGAAATCTTGCCATTTGCGACAACGTGGATGGAACTAGAGGGTATCATGTTTAGTGAAATAAGTCAATCGGAGAAAGACAACTATCATATGATCTCCCTGATATGTGGATGTGGAGATGCAACATGGGGGGTTATGGGGATAGGAGAAGAATAAATGAAACAAGATGGGATTGGGAGGGAGACAAACCATAAGTGACTCTTAATCTCACAATACAAACTGGGGGTTGCTGGGGGGAGTTCGTGTTGGGAGAGGGGGAGGGGGGTTATGGACATTGGGGAGGGTATGTGCTATGGTGAGTGCTGTGAAATGTGTAAACCTGGCGATTCACAGACCTGTACCCCTGGGGATAAAAATACATTATATGTTTATTTAAAAAAATAAGAAATAAATTAAAAATTTTAAAAAAAAACAAACAACTCTTTAAGAAATAGATGTATATTAAAGTAGATAAACTCTTTTAAAAAAGTAAACTCTATCAAATGTTTTATGAAAACCCAATTATAAGAAGGAATACCTGAGGATAAATACTGGTCCCACTGTGATAAGATAAGGAAATAATGGTTCTATTAACCCCAAATGTTTCTTGGTGTGGGAAGACATAAAGTGACAAGATTGGCATGAACAGTAACATTAATCCCAAGAGATATTGTTGTACTAGAAATTTCAGATACTCCCAGGAAGATGTTTTTTAATTAAAATATTTAATTGTTTTTATTATAAATTATTTTATAATTTTGTCTTCAAGTGTGAAATAATAAAAAAGTAGACCAAGAGAATTCCCCTCTGTCTCTACACATTCTGCTTCCCATCCCTGCAATACACATCCTCCCTATAATCCAATCCTAGAGCTATCTACTGTTAACAGTTTAAACAAAGCCTTCTGGACTTGTATTCTTAGATAAACATTTTAAATTAATGTATTCATACTTTAGATAATGTTCTGTAATATGCTTTTTAATCACTAGTATATGGTGGCCATCTTTAATATATAATAAAATTACCTCATATTTTATAATGATTACATAAAAATTCATTTCCTGAAGTCCATTTTAACCAAGGCCCTGCTAAGTTTAGATGGTTTCCAAATATTTTCTATTTGGAAGAGTGCTACAACAGATACCCTTAAATTTATATTATGATATCTTTTAATTAGTATATCCCTATAGTAATTTTCTTATAATTAAATTTTGGGCCAAAACATTTGCATATTTTTAAAAGTAATATATTTTACTAGATTGCCTTCTAGGATTATAGCATTGCTTGCTCCCACTAAGAACCTGTGAATATTCATGCAAAGATTTTGTGCTTCCAATTCCTGCATCTTTGGAAGAGATTGTCTCTTCCATTCAGTGTCTATTGAGAAAGAGATGATTTCCAGAAGCCAAAGAATCAATGGGTAGGACATCAGGAGACTCAAAGACCAGTCCAAAACTAGAGATAGCATTAGATTCCAAAGGTTAAGAACTCAGTCCCACAAGACTACCCTTCACTTCAAGTGCCAATCAGAAGTCCAAATTGTCACCCATGCTTCTGACCAACTAGCTATATATTAGAGGTTCCAACAACCCCTTTCTTAGATTCAAATAATTTGCTATAATGACTCACAGAATGCAGAGGAACATTTTACTTACTAGATTACTGATTTATTAGAAAAAGATAATTCAGGTACAGCAAGATGGAAGAGATACATGGGACAAGTTATGGTGAAAGGGTACAGAGCTTCCTGGCCCTTTCCTAGGCCACTTTTCCCAGATCTCCACACGTTCACCAACCTGGAAGATCTCTGAACCCTGCCCTTTGTTTGATCATGGAGGTTTCATTACATAGACATGATTAATTAAATCATTGTCCATTGATGTTTGGGTGATTAAATTCCATTTCCAGCCCCTCTTCTTTACCCTGAGTGGGGTTTGGGGGCAGGAGGAGACTGAAAGTTCCAACCTTCTAATCATGTGGTTGGTTCTACTGGCAACCAAACCCCATCCATAGGCACAAAACCAAAGTCATCTGATTAACATGACAAAAAATGACTTTATCACTCTCATCACTGGAAATTCCAATAGTTAGGGGCTCTTTGCCAGAAATGGAATGAAGACAAAATATATATTTCTTATTACAGATCACAATATCACAGGGACACAAAAAGTAAACAAAATAGAAAAATATATAATGAAGCCATTTGGCAACCATTAGGGTCAATTTAATGTTAAAACCTGTTTAACTATTAGGGCCTGCTTAGCCAGAGCAACTCCATATTGCCTAGGTAGCCATATTGTTGTTTACATCCATGGACTTCATTCCGGGAATATACACCCCAGTAGTTCCTGGTATGGTTCCGGGTATCGATTCCGGGAGTAAACACCTTAACAATAGAAGCCACGTACCTTGGGTCTGCGGTTATGCCCTATAAAACCAGCCTGTGAGATCTGGGGGGGGCTCTCTTGTGAGGCGGCCCTGGCCAGTCAGTCTGACTTCTAATGCTTGGCATAGAATAAAGCTTCACATAACTTTCACTTTGTCTCAGTCTCGTTCCCCTGGCAGGTCAGTCTAACTTCTAATGCTTGGCATAGAATAAGGCTTTGCATAACTTTCACTTTGTCTCAGTCTCATTCCTTTGATAACGGATGCCAACAGCAACTATGAAAAAAATTAAAGCAGGACACTGGTACAGACACTGTGGAAAAGAGTATGGAGGTTCCTCAAGAAGCTAAAAGCAAAATTACCTATGATCCAACAATCACACTACTGGGTATTTACCCAAAGAATACATAACACTAAATCAAAGTGATACATACACCCCTATGTTTATAGCAACATTATTTACAATATCCAAACTATTGGAAGCATCCCAAATGTCCACTGATTAATAAATGCATAAAGATGTGGTATGTATACACGATGGAATATTATTTAGCCATAAAGAAACTTTGCCACTTGCAACAGCATGGATAGAGCTAGAGAGTATAATGCAAAGCAAAGTAAGGCAGCCAGAGAATGATAAATACTATATGATTTCACACATATGTGGAATTTAAGAAACAAAATAAATAAGCAAAGGGGTAAAAAAGAGCGAGAGAGATTGAGACAAATCAAGAAACAGACTGTTAATTATAGAGAACAAATTGGTGGTTACCAGAGGAGAGGAGGGCATGGGGGATGGGCTAAATAGGTGATGAGGATTAAGAGCACACTTGTTATAGTGAACACAGAAAGACATATGGAATTGCTGAATCATTATATTGTACACCTGAAACTACTTTATCACTGTATGTTAACTAATTCAAATTAAAATAGAAACTTAAAAAAAAATTAAGCAGGATATAGGCCACAGAGCATAATTGGAGTGCTGTTTTAGATAGCTTGATTAGAGACCCATGAAATCAGCCCTAGATCAGAATTATACACGTCTGGATCTCTACAGGAGCAGAAGACGCCAGTGGCAGGTAAAGCAGACTGGGAGCATCGGACTGTTATCGGAAGATAAACAAAAAGGGGGAGGGAGCCACCAGAGGTGACCGATTGGAAAGTAATACCCCAACACGAGAGTGCTCTGCGTCTGGGGACCAGCATTAACTTGGAGTCTGGTTGAAAGCACTCAAAAAACAAAGAGCAAAGGATCGCCGGGGGTAATAGTGGGAATCTGGGCGGTTAGGGTCAGGGACCTAAGTCCCCCGACCCAGGACAGCCTCCCCTGGCGCTGAGCCAGAGAGAGTGCGACGGAAAAATCAGGTCTCCGTCCCTGAGCCACCAGTCTGCCTGAACGCCAGTGCGCCCGAGAACGAGTGGGGTCTGGCTCCCGTGAGGAGCTGGGAGCCTGGCCAGATGGCAATCCAGAAATGCGCGCGTCCCACACCCTCCCTTGGGATACGTGCTCATAGGCGCTAGCCTGGAGCTCTGGCATCCGGAAAAAACAGACATTCCCAGCCCGGGACAGCAGGAAAATCTCAGTGTGCGATCTCTGCTCGGAACCTCTCTGGCGGTCTGGAGCTGCCTAGACAGCCACCGCTGCCCTGGTTTTGGGTACAACGAGGAGCTCCTGCATCCCCAGGGACAGTGACTCAGAACCGACTCAGCCAGCAGCTTTTCCAAAACATTCTGGGGCTTCTCTCTGAGAGGGAGGTCCGGGTGCAGTTTGCTCTCCTCTAAACCTCCAAAAACCATCAAAAGCTGTCAAGGCGAGAGAAAGCAGATGAAAGAACATAAAAACCCCCAGAGAACAAAAGGCTGAAAAAAACAGTTTCCTCAGAGCTCACCCCCTTGAGGGGAGCGGGAGGACCTAACTCAGGGAACATGATTGTCTGAAAACCCACGTGGCAGGTCCCTCCCCCAGAAAACCAACCAGGAAGGAAGAAAAAAAAAAAAAAAAGACTACAAGAGAACAACCACCACTTCTTCATAAACACAACTTTTATTTTTAACTCTTTACCAATATTCTGGTTCTTTTTTTTTTATACATACAGATAATTTTTTAACCTATTTACCACCATACTGAGATGTCCAGTACATCAAATTCTTTAATAACCTTCTAACCTGAACTTTTTGATACATACACCCGTGTTTTTCTTTTGCTTTTCTATTTTTTAATTCTTTTTTAATTTTAACTTAGTTTAGTCTAGTTTATTCTTTTTTAATTTTTATCTTCTACTATATATATAGAGTTAAACTTCAAGGTAATCCCCTTTCCCCAATCAATGCTACCCCTATAGGCAAACCAGTTTCTAATCCCCCTGTAACTTAGGAAAGTTGAGTCCCTTAACAAAAACATCAAGATACCTTCAGGAAGAATCAAAATAACCTTCCTCACCCATGCTGAGAATTTATAACCACTCTCCCATTTTTTTCCTTCTGTCAGTGCTTCTGTGAATTTGTGCTTGTCCTGATAATATATAATATATAAATCTTATACTTGGGGTTCTTTCTGTTGAGGTTCTTCCCTTTTTTTGCTTATATATATATATATATATATACTTTCTCTTGTCATATACTTTTATCAGTCTTTTTGTTTGTCTGTTTTTGTTTGTATACTTCATAAATCTTACCTTGTGGCCCATTTGGGCTGAGCCTTCTCTTTTATCTTCCCTTTTTTTCCTATCTCTCTCTCTCTCTCTCCCTTTTTTCTTCTTTCTTTCCCCCTTTTTTTTCTTTCTTCTTCTCTATTTCTTTTTCTTTTCTTTTTTCTCTCATATGGGTGGGGAATCCTGATTGCACAGAAGCGTTCCAGGGTGCACATTGGCTGCACCACAATCGATAAGTCCAGCTGCATCTGTTCAGTCATCTCTTTCCAAAATGACTAGGAGGAGGAATACCCAACAGAAGAAAAATACAGAGGATGGGCCTTCTGCAACAGAGCTAATGGCTATCGACATAGACAATATGTCAGAAAAGGAATTCAGACTAACAATTATCCAGGCAATAGCTAGGTTGGAGAAAGCTATGGATGACCAAACAGAATTGATTAGGGCAGAACTGAAAGCCACCAGGGATGATGTTCACAATGTTAGGGCAGAACTGAAAGTCACCAGGGATGATGTTCAAAATGTTCTCAATGAGTTCCAATCGAATTAAATTCTCTAAAAGCTAGGGTAACTGAGACAGAAGATAGAATTAGTGATCTGGAGGACAAACAGATAGAGAGAAAGGATCAGGAGGAAGCCTGGAACAAACAGCTCAGAAGCCATGAAAACAGAATCAGGGAAATAAACGATGCCATGAAACGTTCCAACGTCAGAATTATTGGAATCCCTGAAGGGGAGGAAAAAGAAAGAAGTCTAGAAGATATAGTGGAAGAAGTTGTCTATGAAAATTTTCCCAATCTCACGAATGGAAACAACGTTCATGTACTAGAGGCAGAGAGATTTCCTCCCAAGATTTTAAATTCTCGAAAGTCCTCACGACACCTTATAGTTAGAATGAGGAATTATGTTTCAAGAGAGACCCTCTTAAAAGCAGCTAGGACAAAGAGGCTCCTTACATACAGAGGAAAGCCCATTAGAATAACGTCAGACCTTTCCACAGAGACCTGGCAAGCCAGGAAGGGCTGGCAAAATATATTCAGAGTACTAAATGAGAAGAACATGCAACCAAGAATACTCTATCCAGCAAGACTGACATTTAAAATGGATGGAGAGATAAAGAGTTTCCAAGACCGGCAAGGCTTAAAAGACTATGCAACCACCAAGCCGACACTGCAGGAAATATTAAGGGGGTCCTATAAAAGAGAAAAAAATCCTAAGAATATCATTGAACCGAAATATAGAAACAATCTACAGACAGAAAGACTTCAAAGGCAACACGATGTCAATAAAAACCTATCTCTCAATAATCACTCTCAATGTGAATGGCCTAAATGTGCCCATAAAACGACACAGGGTTGCAGATTGGATAGAACGACAGGACCCATCCATATGTTGTCTACAAGAGACCCATTTTGAACCTAAGGATACATCCAGACTGAAAGTGAAGGGATGGAGAAGCATCTTTCATGCCAATGGGCCTCAAAAGAAGGCCGGAGTAGCGATTCTCATATCAGATAAAATAGATTTTAAACTAAAGACTGTAGTCAGAGATACAGAAGGACACTACATAATTCTTAAAGGGACTATCCACCAAGATGATCTAACAATTGTGAATATCTATGAACCCAATATGGGAGCACCAAATTACATAAGAAAACTATTAATCAAGATAAAGAGTCATATTGATATGAATACAATAATAGTAGGAGATCTTAATACACCTCTCTCAGAAATAGACAGATCATCGAAGCAGAAAATTAATAAAGAAATAAGAGCATTGAATGAAACATTGGACCAGATGGACCTCATCGATGTATACAGAACATTCTACCCTAAAACAACAGAATACTCATTCTTCTCAAGTGCACATGGAACCTTCTCCAGAATAAACCACATACTGGGTCACAAAGCAGGACTCAACCGATACCAAAAGACGGACATTATTCCCTGCATATTCTCAGATCACAATGCTTTGAAACTGGAACTCAATCACAAGGAAAAGTTCAGAAGGAACTCAAACACCTGGAAGCTAAAGACCACCTTGCTTAAGAATGCTTGGATCAACCAGGAGATCAAAGATGAACTTAAACAATTCATGGAAACCAATGAGAATGAAGACACTTCGGTCCAAAACCTATGGGATACAGCAAAGGCGGTTCTAAGGGGGAAATACATAGCCATCCAAGCCTCCCTCAAAAACATTGAAAAATCCAGAATACACCAGCTGTCTCTACACCTTAAAGAACTGGAGAATCAACAACAAATCAAACCAACTCCACACGCAAGAAGGGAAATAATCAAGATTAGAGCAGAGATCAATGAGGTAGAAACGAGAGATACAGTAGAACGTATCAATGAAACTAGAAGCTGGTTTTTTGAAAGAATCAATAAGATCAATAAACCATTGGCCACACTAATCCAAAAGAAAATAGAGAAAGCCCAAATTAATAAAATTATGAATGAAAAGGGAGAGATCACAACTAACACCAAGGAAATAGAAACAATCATCAGAAATTATTACCAACAGTTATATGCCAATAAGCTAAGCAACCTAGATGAAATGGATGCATTCCTGGAAAACTACATACTCCCAAAATTGAACCAGGAAGAAATTGACAACCTGAATAGACTGATATCTAGTAACGAGATTGAAGCAGTGATCAAAAACCTCCCAAAAAACAAGAGCCCAGGACCTGACGGATTCCCTGGGGAATTCTACCAAACTTTCAAAGAAGAAATAACACCAATTCTCCTGAAGCTGTTCCAAAAAATTGAAGCAGAAGGAAAACTTCCAGACTCTTTTTATGAAGCCAGCATTACCCTGATCCCCAAACCAGGCAAAGACCCTACCAAAAAGGAGAATTTCAGACCAATATCACTGATGAATATGGATGCAAAGATTCTCAACAAGATCCTAGCAAACAGGATCCAGCAGCACATTAAAAAGATTATCCACCATGACCAGGTGGGATTCATCCCTGGGTTGCAAGGTTGGTTCAGCATTCGCAAATCAATCAATGTGATAGAACAAATCAATAAGAGAAGAGAGAAGAACCACATGGTCCTCTCAATTGATGCAGAAAAAGCATTTGACAAAATCCAGCATCCGTTCCTGATGAAAACGCTTCAAAGTATAGGGATAGAGGGAACATTCCTGACCTTCATAAAATCTATCTATGAAAGACCCACAGCAAATATCATCCTCAATGGGAAAAAGTTTGCAGCCTTCCCGTTGAGATCAGGAACACGACAAGGATGCCCACTCTCACCACTCTTATTCAACATAGTATTAGAAGTTCTAGCAATGGCAATCAGACAACAAAGAGGAATAAAAGGTATCCAAATTGGCAAGGAAGAAGTCAAACTCTCTCTCTTCGCAGATGACATGATTCTTTATATGGAAAACCCCAAAGACTCCACCCCCAAACTATTAGAACTCATACAGCAATTCAGTAACGTGGCAGGATACAAAGTCAATGTATAGAAATCAGTGGCTTTCTTATACACTAACAATGAAAATACAGAAAGGGAAATAAGAGAATCGATTCCATTTACTGTAGCACCAAGAACCATAAGATACCTGGGAATAAACCTAACCAAAGAGGTAAAGGATCTGTACTCGAGGAACTACAGAACACTCATGAAAGAAATTGAAGAAGACACAAAAAGATGGAAGACTGTTCCATGCTCTTGGATTGGAAGAATAAACATTGTTAAAATGTCTATACTGCCTAGAGCAATCTATACTTTTAATGCCATTCCGATCAAAATTCCACCAGTATTTTTCAAAGAGCTGGAGCAAATAATCCTAAAATTTGTATGGAATCAGAAGAGACCCCGAATTGCTAAGGAAATGTTGAAAAATAAAAACAAAACTGGCGGCATCACGTTACCCGATTTCAAGCTTTACTACAAAGCTGTGATCACCAAGACAGCATGGTACTGGCATAAAAACAGACACATAGACCAGTGGAATAGAGTGGAGAGCCCAGATATGGACCCTCAACTCTATGGTGAAATAATCTTTGACAAAACAGGAAAAAATATTCAATGGAAAAAAGACAGTCTCTTCAATAAATGGTGCTGGGAAAACTGGACAGCGATATGTAGAAGAATGAAACTTGACCATTTTCTTACACCGTACACAAAGACAAACTCGAAATGGATAAAAGACCTCAACGTGAGACAGGAATCTATCAGAATCCTAGAGGAGAACATAGGCAGTAACTGCTTCGATATCAGCCACAGCAACTTCTTTCAAGATATGTCTCCAAAGGCCAAGGAAAAAAAGCAAAAATGAACTTTTGGGACTTCATCAAGATCAAAAGCTTCTGCACAGCAAAGGAAACAGTCAACAAAACAAAAAGGCAACCCACGGAATGGGAGAAGATATTTGCAAATGACAGTACAGACAAAAGGTTGATATCCAGGATCTATAAAGAACTTCTCAAACTCAACACACACAAAACGGATAATCATATCGAAAAATGGGCAGAAGATATGAACAGACTTCTCCAATGAAGACATACAAATGGCTATCAGATACATAAAAAATGTTCATCATCACTAGCCATCAGGGACATTCAAATTAAAACAACATTGAGATACCACCTGACACCAGTTAGAATGGCCAAAATTAGCAAGACCGGAAACAACGTGTGTTGGAGAGGATGTGGAGAAGGGGGAACACTCTTCCACTGTTGGTGGGAATGCAAGTTAGTGCAGCCACTTTGGAGAACAGTGTGGAGACTCCTGAAGAAATTAAGAATAGAGCTTCCCTATGACCCTGCAATTGCACTGCTGGGTATTTACCCCAAAGATACAGATGTAGTGAAAAGAAGGGCCATCTGTACCCCAATGTTTATTGCAGCAATGGCTACGGTCGCCAAACTGTGGAAAGAATCAAGATGCCCTTCAACGGATGAATGGATAAGGAAGATGTGGTACATATACACAATGGAGTATTATGCCTCCATCAGAAAGGATGAATACCCAACTTTTGTAGCAACATGGACAGGACTGGAAGGAATTATGCTGAGCGAAATAAGTCAAGCAGAGAGAGTCAAGTATCATATGGTCTCACTTATTTGTGGAACATAACAAAGAACATGGAGGACATGGGGAGATGGAGAGGAGAGATAGTTGAGGGAAACTGGAAGGGGAGATGAACCAGGAGAGACTATGGACTCTGAAAAACAACCAGAGGGTTTTGAAGGGGCGGGGGGGTGGGGGGGTGGGAGGTTGAGGAACCAGGTGGTGGGTAATAGGGAGGGCACGTACTGCATGGAGCACTGGGTGTGATGCCAAAACAATGAACACTGTTATGCTGTAAATAAACAAATAAATGAATTTTAAAAAAAAGATAGCTTGATTAAAGAGATATCTGGAATAACAACTTTTAGGCAAAGATTTAAGGGAAGTGAGAAAGTTACCCATGTATGTATGGGTAGTGGAAGAAACTTCTGTGAATACATTTCTAAGGGTGGAGTATGCTTGGGGTAGTGGAGGTAGGAAGGAGGCTAGTGTGCCTGGAGTTAACTGCTGAACAAAACGAAGTGTAAGAGCAGGCAAGATCAGAGAAGTTGCTAGGGTGGACCATAGTGATGCAGGCCTATGGACTCAGATTTCAGCAGAACAGTGTTTTAGGGATGCCTGGGTGGCTCAGTCAGTTAAACATCTCCCTTTGGCCTGGGTTGTGATCTCAGGATCCTGAGATCAAGTCTCACACAGGGCTCCTGGGCTCAGCAGGGAGCCTGCTTCTCCCTTTACCTGCTTGCCTGCTCTGCCTGTTCTGTCTGCTGCTCTCCCCACTTGGGCTTTCTCTCTTTCTCTGGCAAACGAACAAACAAACAAGTAAGAAGAGTGTTTTAAAAGCGTTATTCTGGCTGCTGTGCAGGAGTCTGTCAAGGAGCAAGGTGGAATCAGGAAGTCCAGTTGGGAGACTACTGCATGTCCAGATGAGAGATGATGATGACCCAAATGAGAGTGGTAGCTAGAGAAGTGGAAAGACATACCCCACCTCCTTCAAAGGTAGACAGGATTTGCTGTTGAATTGGATTTAGGATATGACAAAAAGAGAAGAGCCAAGGGTGATTCAAGGTTTTTGACGTGAACAACTGGAACAATGGTATTGCCGAGTGGAAATCTGTGGGAAGAACAGATTTAGAAAGAAATGGGAAACGAGAGTTTGATTGGGGGGGGGCTGTTGGTTTTGAAATACTTAATAGTAAAATATTTTATATTTTATAATTTATATTTATATATTTATATTATATATTTATATATCAATATGTTGATATATTAATATGTATTTATCTATATTTGTATATAATTTATATATTTATAGAATATTTTTATATATTTATAAAATTTTTAAAAATTTAATAATAAAATAAAATATATTTAATATATTAATATAATTGAACATTTAAGTGGAAATGTCAAGTAAGCAGTTAGAAATATGAATCTAGAGTTCAGGGACAAGTACAGGGCTGGAGATAACAATGTGTCATCAATGTAAAGAAGCCATGGAACTGGATGAGATCATTCAGAGAGTGAGTGGAGATAAAGACAAGACCCAAGGACTGTGCACCAAGGTACAAACAGTTCAGTTGAGGAGGAGCCAGTCAAGGAGAAGAAGGAGCAGATGGTGAGGCCGAAGGAAGTCAAAGGAGAGTAGTGTCCCAGAGGTAAAATGAGGGAAGTGTTTTAAAAAGTGGCAAATGACAATTTGTATTAAATGCTGCCAGTAGTTCAAATAAGATGGGGACTGAGAATTGACCATAGGATTTGATGATGTAAAAGTCATTAGTGAACTTGACAAAGCAGTTTTGGTAGTACAAGATGGTCAAAAGCACAAATAGATTAGATTCCTGAGAAAGTAAAGAAAGAGAAGTAAAAACATCTAGAAGAGGCAAATTTCTCGATGAAATTAGCTGTAAAGGAACAAAGAAAATGATTGATAGCTGGAAAACAATGAGGAGTCAGGAGTGTGTTGTTGATGGAATAAATGGAAATGAGCAGTAGAGTAGGAAAAAATTATAATGTAAGAGATAGTTGAAAAAAGTGCAGGCATGAAATTCTTGAGGAGACAAGAAAAGAACAGGATCCAGTTCACAAAGGGAAAATTTGGCCTTAGGAGCATAAGTTTGTCTTTAGAAACAGTAGAAAAATAAAACATTCAGGCACAGGTGCAAGTTAGCTAATAGGTAAAGTGGTAGGAAAGTGTGGAAATTACTGTTTTGGGTTTTCCCATTTACCCAATTAAATAAAAAAAAATGAAGGATCCAGCGAGAGTGATTTGAGAAAAAGAAGAATTAAGGATCAGGACCATGAACAAGTGGAGTGACTAAGGAAATGAAGCAGGATTGCTGGGCAGCACCAGGGACCAGCATGAGATTTGTGGTCCTGAATTTAAGATGAGCCCAGTAATGTTTAGCAGGTATGGAAATAGGAGAAGATTGGATTTAATCAGATTTGGTGTTTTCCAAGTGATTGTGACAGAGGGAAAGAGGAGCAAGGTAGTTAAAGATATAATCCATATCTTCATAATTATAATCATAACAGTCAAAATTTATTAATCATCTCTGATTAATAAACTGATGCTCAGTGTTCTACAGAATTTATCTACAGTGTTTGCAACACATTATTATTATTATTATTATCAGTACATAAGTTTCAGGTGTATAGCTTTATAATTTGACATCTGTGTGCACTACAGAGTAATCACCATCTCAAATCTAGTTATCATCCATCATCACACATTTGAATCCCTTTGCCCATGTAACATAACCCCTTACCCTCAACCCTTCTAACCACCACTAGTCTGTTCTCTGTATCTGTCAGTTTTTCTTTTATTTTGCTTGTTCATTTGTTTTCTTTTTTTTCTAGATTCCATATTTGATTTTGTTGTGGTTTTTTTTTTTTTTTTAGATTTCACATATGAGTGAAATCATACAGTATTCGTTTTTCTTCATCTGACTTATTTCACTTAACATAATACCTTTAAGGTTCATCCATGTTGTTGCAAATGGTAGATCTAATTCTTTATGTCTGAGCCATATTTCACTGTATAAATATACCACATCTTTTTTATCCATTCATCTCTCAGTGGACGCTTAGGTTGCTTCTGTATCTTAATTGTTAGAAATAATTCTGCAATAAATGTAAATGTGCATACATCTTTTCAAATTAGTGTTTGAAAATTCAAACACTAATAAATTTTAGTGTTTCAGATAAATTCTTCAGATAAATTCCCATAAATGGAATTCTGGGTCATTTTGTAGTTCTATTCTCAATTTTTTGAGGAATCTCCATATTGTTTTTCATAGTGGTTGCACCAGTTTGCAATTCCATCAATAGTGTATGAGGCTTACCTTTTCTCCACATCATCTCTGACACTGTTACTCTTTTCTTTTTGATAATGGCCAATCCAACAGGTGTTAGGTGATATACCATCGTGCTTTGATATGTAATTAGTGATGCTGAGCATCTTTTCATGTAGCTCTTGGCCATCTGTATGTCTTCTTTAAAGTAATCTCTACTAAGATCCTCTGCCCACTTTTAAATTGGGTTCTTTGTTCTTTTGTTGTTGAGTGTTGTTCTTTATATATTTTGGGTATTAACCTTGTATCAGATAACATGGTTTGCAAATGTCTTCTCTAATTCTGTAGGTTGACTTTTTGTTTTGATGATGGTTTCCTTTGCTGTGTAGAATCTTTTGAGTTTGACATAGTCACATTTGTTTATTTTCAATTTTGTTTCCCTTGCCTTTGGAGTCGATCCACAAAGACGTTGCTAAGACCAATGTCAAGGAGTTTACTGTCTATGTTTTCTTCTAGTAATTTTGTGGTTTCAGGTCTTACATTCAAGTCTTAAACCCATTTTAAGTTAATTTTTGTGTGTGGTATAAGAGTGGTGTAGTTTCATCCTTTAGCATGCTCCTGTCCAGTTTTCCTAGACCATTTATTGAAGAGATTGCTCTTTTCCTATTGCACGTTCTTGCTTCCTTTGTCATAGATTAATTATCCATATATGTTTGGATTTATTTCTAGGCTCTCAATTCTGTCCCATTGATATGCATGTCTGTTTTTGTAACAATACCATACTATAGCTTTCTATTATAGTTTGAAATCAGGGAGTGTGATACCGCCAACTTTCTTCTTTCCCAAGGAGACTATTGGCTATTCAGGATCTTTTGATGATACCATACAAATCTTTGAATTATTTGTTCTAGTCCTATGAAATGTGTCACTGGAATTTTGATAGGTATTGCATTGAATTTGTTGATTGTTTTGGGTAGTATGGGCATTTTAATATTTTAACATAATTAATTTTTCCAATCTATGAGCATGGAATATATTTCCATTTATTAACATCTTTTTCAGTTTCTTTCATCAGTGTCTTATAGCATTCAATGTTTTCAAGTTCTTTCACGTCCTTTGTTAAATTTATTTTTAGATATTTTAGTCTTCCTGATGCAACTGTAACTGGGATTATTTTCTTAATTTTCCTTTTTGATATTTCATTATTAGTTTGTGGAACTTCCTCAGATTTTTTTTTTAAAGATTTTATTTACTTGACAGAGAGAGATCACATGTAGGCAGAGAGGCAGGCAGAGAGGGAGGGGAAGCAGGCTCCCTGCTGAGCAGAGAGCCTGATGTGGGGCTTGATCCCAGGGTCCTCGGATCATGACCTGAGCTGAAGGAAGAGACTTTAACCCACTGAGCCACCCAGGCACCCCAGGAAATTCCTCAGATTTTTATACTTTGATTTTGTATCTTGTAACTTTACTTAATTCATTTATTCGTTCTAACAGTTCTTTAATGTATTCTTTCGATAATTTTTTTGCATATAATATGTCATCTGAAATAGTGACACTTTTACTTCTTGCTTTCCAATTTGGATGCCCCATTTCTTTTCCTTGCCTAATTGCTGTGGCTGGGACTCCCAGTACTATGTTAAATAAAAGTAAGTGTGAGCATCCTTGTCTTATTCCTACTCTTAGAGAAAAAGCTTTCAGCTTTTCATTATTGACTATAATATTAGCTACAGGATTGTCATATGTTGAGGTACCTTCCCTCATTGTTGAGAGTTTCTTCATAAATGGATATTGAATTCTGTCAAATGCTATTTGTTTCTATTGAGATGATCATATGATTCATGTCCTTCATTCTGTTAATATATCATGTTGATTGATTTGTGGATGTTGAACCATCCTGGCATCCCTGGAATAAATCCCACTTAGTCATGGTATAGGATCCTGTTAATGTGTTGTTGGATTTAGTTTGTTAATATTTTGTTGAAAAAATTTTGTCTATGTTCATCAGGGATACTAGCCTATAGTTTTCTTCTTTATGTGTAGCGTCTTTGGTTTGGGTATTAAGGGAATGCTGACCTCATAAAATGTGTTTGTAAGAATTTGAAAGGATAGGTATTAAATCTTCTTTTAATGTTTGGTTTGATCTTGGACTTTTGTTTTCTGGAAGATTTTTGATCACTATTTCAATCTTCTTACTAGTAATCAGTCTATTCAGATTTTCTGTTTCTCTAGGGTTCAGTCTTGGAGGATTACAAACTCCTAAATTTATGCATTTCTTCTAAGTTGTACAATCTGTTAATATATAATTGTTCATAGTAGTTTCTTATGATCTTTTGTATTTCTGTGGTGTCAGTTTTAACCCCCTCTTTCATTTCTGATTTTATTTATTTGAGGTCTTTCTGTTTTTTCTTGGTTAGTCTTTGTAAAGTTGTCATTTTTATTTTTTCAAAGAAACTGCTCTTAATTTCATTGACCTTTTCTATTGTCTTTTTGTCTCTATTTCATTTGTTTCTGGTCTGATCTTTATTATTTCCTTCCTTCTACTAATTTTGGGCTTTGTTTGTTCTTCACTTTTTGGTTTCTTTAAATATCAAGTTAGGTTGTTTATTTGAGATTTTTCTTGTTTCTTGAGATAGGCTTGTGTTACTGTGAACTTCCCTCTTGGAACCACTTTTGCTGTAACCCATAGGTTTTGGTATCTTGTATTTCTGTTTTCTTTTATGTCTAGTATTTTTTTATTTCTCCTTTGGTTTCTTTGATTACTCATTGGTTTTTTAGTAACATGTTGTTTAATCTTCCCATTTTTGTAGTTTTCCCCATTTTCTTCTCCTATAATTAATTTCTAGTTTCTTATCAGTATAGCTAGAAAAGATGTTTGATATGATTTCAGTTTTCTTGAATTTATTGAGATTTGTTTTGTGGCCTGCCATGTAACCTGTCCTGGAGAATGTTCCATGTGCACATGAGAAGAATATGTATTCTGTCTCTTTTGGTTGGAATGTTCTATATATATCTCTTAAGTCTACTTGTTCTAATGTGTTAAGGTTGATGTTTCTTTACTGATTTCTTCTCCAAATGATCTATCCATCAATGAAAAGGAGGTATTAAAATCTCCTAAAATTGTATTGCTTTAAAATTCTCCCTTTAGGTCTGCTTATATTTACTTTATATATTTTGGCACTCCTATATTGGGTTTTATATATTTCTGAATATTATATCTTTTTGCTAGATTGACCCCTTTACCATTATGTAATGCCATTCTTATCTTTTTTTACAGTTTTGTTTAAAGGCTATTTTCTTTTATATGAGTATAATTATTCCAATTTTTTTTCATTTTCATCTGCATGGAATATTTTTTTCTATCCCTTTACTTTCAGTCTGTATATCCTTCTTTTTTTTTTTTTTTTTAATTCATGAGAGAAAGAGAGACAGAGAGACAGAGAGGCAGAGGGAGAAGCAGGCTCCCACTGAGCAGGGAGCCCAACATGGGACTCAATCCCAGGACCCCAGGATCATGACCTGAGCTGAAGGCAGATGCCTTACCATCTGAGCCACCCAGGTACCCTGTGTGTCCTTACTTCTGAAGTGAGTCTCTTGTAGGCAACATATAGGTTGGTCTTGTTTTTTTAATCCATTCAGCATGCTATGTCTGTTGATTGACAAATTTAGTCCATATATATTTAAAATAATTATTGATAAGTATATACTTATTGCCATTTTGTTAATTGTTTTCTGGCTGTTTTCATAGTCCATCTCTGTTCTTCTCTTTCTCTTTTACGTTGTGGTTTGATAGCTTTCCTTAGTGTTATGGATTCCTTTCCCATTTTTTTTTTAAAGATTTTATTTATTTATTTGACAGATAGAGATCACAAGTAGGGAGAGAGGCAGGCAGAGAGAGAGAGAGAGGAGGAAGCAGGCTCCCTGCCAAGCAGAGAGCCCGATGCGGGACTCGATCCCAGGACCCTGAGATCATGACCTGAGCTGAAGGCAGCAGCTTAAACCACTGAGCCACCCAGGCGCCCCTCCCATTTTTTTGTTTTTACTCTAAGCTTTTTTCTTATAGTATTTATCATGAGGTTCATATAAAATATCCTATATAAATAACAGCAGTCTAAGTTGATAGCAACTTAATTTTCTGTGCATTCCAAAGCTTTACCTTTTTATTCCCCACCCCATATTTTATACTTTTGATGACACATTTCACATCTTTTTATTTTATACTTCCCTTAATTATTATAATTTTCGTTAACTTAATTGCTTTTGTCTTTTAACCTTCATGCTTGCTTTATAAGTGCTTGATCCACCACCTATTATATATTTACCTTTTCCAGGGAAATTCTTGCTTTTGTATGTTTTTATTAAATAGTGCCATCTAGATAAACAAAGGACATGTTTATTCTTGGGAAATCTCAGAAGGAGGGATATAAGTATGAAAAGAACTTCCTGCTAATCAGTTGATTCAAAGAACCTCCACTGTTTACTAAGGAAGGGAATTCCTGACGGCTGGAGAACTTGGGGACAGCTGAGAAATGGTTTGGCTCTCCCTACCATACAGCTTTAATATACTTTTAAATATTTATGTTCCTTCCTTGAAGATAATATAATTACAAGGTATCCTTCCTAATGTTAAATGCCTAGAATTTATGTTTGTCACCTAGAGTTGCTGGCTTCTACCTTCTTGCTCACAATGCCACTCAAGAGACACAAGAATGAACTCAGATTCAAAAGAGAAAAAGAGAGGATTCTGCTAAGTACTTTTCTCAGAACCCATGTCATAAATGTAGGTTCTAATCATGATAAAGTTATGCAAAAAAAATCACTCTTTCCACATCCCTTATACAAATATGGTTCAACTTTTTTCACAACCTGAAGTCACTGAAGTGGAGTTCTGAGACCTTCATATATTTCACTTCTTTTGCTTTATTGGAAAAGCTTCATGGCAAAAACCTCATTTTACAAAATTAAGAAAATATAGAAATACAATGTAAAACTCAACATAAGTTCAGAGTATCACAGAGAAGACACATTTTTGGGACATTTAATTGTGGCACAGAAATCAAAACTACACACCCACATACAAACATTTCTCATTATCTTCATTATCTGAATATAATCTGCTTCTCAAAAAGTATTGAATAGAACATTTTTAATGAATAGAAGTGATATCTCATTACTTTAAATTTTAAAAACGTTCTCATCCCATCAAAACTTTCCAAATGATTTCTCCAAGTATCATTAAAATATTCAAACACAAATGTAACAACCCACCAAGAATTTCTGCGTAATATAATGCATATAAAACAACAATGACCAATTATTAAACTCTTAATGAACTCATTAGTAGGTATGTTTATAAGCAGTACTCATAGAATCTGTAATTAGTAAATAAAATTACATTTTTCCTTCATGCCTCAGTAAATATATACTGTAACATAAACAATAAAATAATTAGGTAATAAAAGTAACGCTTGAATTGGACCTGAGCTGGTTGAGCCCTGTAGTACCTCACAGAAGCTATCATTGGCAGTGTTGAATGCCTAGACTGCAGGGGGAGAGAAGGAAAATTATAGTGATAACATAGTATATTTACACTCCTGTGTGAGGCAGGTGCAATGAGCCTGCAGCATTCTAATCATCTTCTTGCTAGGACTCAAGGGCAGCTGAAGAGCCTTCTCTATACAATGCTTGCAAATTCCTTATAGTTTTGTTTTTAATTTAGGTAATGGGTTTAGATAGTGAATTGGTTAGCCAATTTTTGTTTACAAGTGATTTTTTACAAGTGATTACAACAAATGTTCACATAGTGAAAGTGAGATAACAAGGAATTATATATATATATGTATATATATACACACACACATATTAATGTATACATAGAGATTCTGCTATATATACTATTATAACAGATAACTATTTTTTTCACTAATATTTACAAAACATTTTCCATACCATTTATTTCCAAATCACACTTTTTAATGATGAAAAGTGTTACATCATATCCAAATTAATTACTTACCATTTTCCTATTTTTGGCCACTTTAGTTGTTTCTAATTTTCTATTATTATGAACAATGCTTCATTTATAAATCTCTGTGTAAATCTGTGATTAACTTTAAATTCTTAGAAGTACAAATACTAAGTCTCCAGGTATAAACATTTTTGAAATTCTTAATCCATATAGCCAAACCATCCTCCAGGAAAGTTGTCCTAATGATAGAATCCTAATTCAATGTGAGAACATATCCATTTCAAGTACCCCTCCAATCAATACTTAGCATTTTCTTTAAAAAAAAAAAATGCATTGCCAACATGATATGATAATGATGCTCCTGTATTTAAGTAACTATTTTTATTACTATTTTTGCTAATTTTTATTTGTTGATCATTTATATTTATTGACCATTTATACTTCTTCATTTTATAAATTTTCTATTCATGTTTTGCACATGTTCTTATTGGATTGTTTACTTTGTAAATTTATTAATGAAGATATTTACATACTAAGTATAATTGCCCATTGTCTGTCTTTTATGTTGGGAATATCTTTTCAAAGTCTGAAAGATTCCAAATCTCAAGCTATATTCTTATTTAGCAGATTAAATCAATACCCTTAGGAGTACTTGCTGGTATACAATGATCCTTATCACTTCATTACAGCAGAGAATCTATCAAATTTCCCACCAACCCTACCAAAAGCTTTTCTTCTTCACAGTGAGTAGGGAACCACATCTTCAAAGCTACTCTGGGTATCCCTAGGCTTTTCCTGATTTTCAAGAAGGTCCAGTAAGTTGGTCAGATAGTTCTTACACTCTTTTTCCTGAAGCAGTCAAGGCGTGAGATTTTGATGAATTTGAGCTGGGCAGAGAGGGTCAGTCAAGGCTGAAACCTTGATCAAGTTAGTCCTTAATTTGTCTAGGCTTCAGTTTCTTCATCTGTAAAATCAAGTGCATGATCCAGGTAAGTTCCAGCATCCTTTTCAGCTCTACCCTTCCGTGGGTCTTAATTTAGTTAATACTGCATGTGCCTGAAAATAACTTCTCATTAGAGGACTTAAGACTCCATTTGTTTTGAATGCCCAATTTTTTATTTTCTTGCATATTTACTCACTGAGATTTTATTGCATCAGGGTCATCTGGGTGGCTCAGTCAGTTGAGTGTCCGACTCTTGGTTTCAGCTCAGTCATATATCAGTGTTGTGAGATAGAGCCTGAGATTGGGATCCTCACTCAGTAGGGAGTCTGCTTGAAGATTCTTTTTCTCTCTCTCCTTCTGACCCCTTACCCTTGCATGTATGCACTCCCTCTCTTTCTTAAAAAAAAAAGAAAAAGAAAAAAAAAAACTTCATCACTTCAGAAAATTCAAGGCTATTATTAATTAAAGATGAACATTTATTCATTCAACAAACATTTAGTAAGCTCACAGAGTACAAGGCACTGTGCTCAGCTGTGAGGAAACAGTAATGGTTAAGAACAATTTCTACCTGCAAGGACCATAGAGCCTGGTGGAAGAGGGAGATTTGTAAATAAATAATTATACTCTTTTTTTTTTTAAAGATTTTATTTATTTATTTGACAGAGAGAGAGAGAGATCACAAGTAGGCAGGCAGAGAGAGAGGCCGAAGCAGGCTCCCTGCAGAGCAGAAAGCCCAATGCAGGGCTTGATCCCAGGACCCTGAGATCATGACCTGAGCCGAAAGCAGAGGCTTAATCCACTGAGCCACACAGGCACCCTAATAATTATACTCTTAAAAAATAACACTGATGACATGTATATAAAACTAGTATCAGTCACAAACAAGGCATGCAGGAGTAAAGGAAAACTTTACAGTAAAGCTGATAATTGAACAAAGGCCTGAAGCAATATATGGATTCCCTAGCATATCAAGGAGAAGAAAGAAGCAAGAGAGCTACCCATGGAGGGAACAGCATGCATAGAGGCCTGGTGGTATAATCCATTATGGCATACTCTGTGGACAGCAAAGAGCTGGATAATCCTGAATTATACCTGAGGACTTGTGGGAAAAGAAGCTTGGATGCAAAAAATAGTGAAGAGCTTTACTTGTGCTAAAAATAATATGGATTTTATCTTCTTGCTAGTGGAGAAAGTTGAAGGATTGTTTTTAAAATACTTTACATTTGAGGTGCCTGGGTGGCTCAGTGGGTTAGGCAGCCTACCCTTGATTTCAGTTTAGGTCATGATCTCAGTGTGGGGCCAGAGCCTGGGTGTGGAGCCTGCTTAGGATTCTCTCTCCTTCTCCTTCTGTCCCTCCCAGCCCCCCCACACACACTCTCTCTTTCTCTCTAAAAAAATAAAATAAAATAATTTACATTTATTTATTTTACTTTTATTTTAATTCCAGGATAGCTAACATGTGGTGTTATGTTAGTTTCAGTATACAATATAGTGATTCAACAATTCTATACATAAGTCAGTGCTCATCAAGATAAGTACATTCTTAATCCTCTTCATATATTTCACCCATTCCCCTACCCACCTTATCTCTGGTAACTATCTGTTTGTTCCCTATAGTTAAGAATCTGGTTTTTGTTTTGTTTCATTTTTTAAAAAGTTATTTATTTATTTATTTATTTGAGAGAAAGTGTGCATGGGGGCAGGGGTGCAAAAGGTGAGGGAGAGAGAATCTCAAGCAGACTCCACACTGAGCCCAGACTTGGGACTTGATCTCATGACCCAGAGATCACAACCTGTGCTGAAACCAAGAGTGGATGCTTAACTGACTGAGCCACCCAGGTGCCCCAAGAGTCTGTTTTTGTATGAGCCTTTTTTCTTTGTTCATTTTTTTTTCTTCTTAAAATCCACATGTGAATGAAATCATATGGTATTTATTTTTCTCTGACTGACTTATTCTGCTTAACATTATACCATTTAGGGCCATCCATGTTGTTGCAAATGGCAAGATTTCACTCCTTTTAATGGGTAAATTATAGTCCATTGTATAAATATACCATTTCCTTATCTGTTCATCTATCAGTGTACACTTGGGCTGCTTCCATATTTTGGATATTGTAAATAATGTTGCAATAAACATAAGGGTGCATATATCCTTTATACTCTTTGGGTGAGTACCCAGTGTTGTAATTACTGGAACATAGGGTAGTTCTATTTTTAATTTTTTAAGGAAACTTCATAGTGTTTTTTCACAGTGGCTGCACCAGTTTGCCTTCCCACTATGAGTGCATGAGGATTGCTTTCTCTCCACGTCCTCACCAATACTTCTTGTTTCTTGTGTTTTTTATTTTAGCCATTCTTACAAGTGCAAAGTGATATCTCATTGTGGTTTTGATTTTCATTTCACTGAAGACAAGTGATGCTGAACATCTTTTCATGTGTCTGTTGACCATCTGTGTGTCTTCTTTAGAGAAATGTCTGTTCATGTCTTCTGCCCATTTTTAAATTGGATTATTTCTTTTTTGGTTTTGAGTTGCATGATTTCTCTGTATATTTTGGATACTAACCCTTTATCAGATATATCATGGGCTTACATCTTCTACCATTCAGTAGACTGTCTTTTTGTTTTCTTGATTATTGCTTTTGTTGTGCAGAACCTGTTTATTTTGATCAAGTCCCAGTAGTTTATTTTTCCTTTTGTTTCCTTGCCCCAGGAGACATATCTAGAAAGATGTTGCTATGGTCAATGTCAGAGAAATTATTGCCTTTGTTCTCTTCTGGGATTTTTGTGGTTTGAGGTCTCACATTTAGGTTATTAATCCATTTTGACTTTATCTTTGTGCATGGTGTAAGAAAGTGGTCCAGGGGTGCCTGGGTGGCTCAGTGGGTTAAGCCTCTGCCTTTGGCTCAGGTCATGATCTCAAGGTCCTGGGACTGAGCCCCGCATCGGACTCTCTGCTCAGCAGGGAGCCTGCTTCCCCCTCTCTCTGCCTGCCTCTCTGCCTACTTGTCATCTCTCTCTCTCTCTCTCTCTCTCTGTCAAATAAATAAATAAAGTCTTAAAAAAAGAAAAAGAAAAAGAAAAGAAAGTGATCCAGTTTCATTCTTTTCATGTAGCTGTCCAGTTTTCCCAACATTGTTTGTTGTGACACTGTCTTTTCCCATTGGATATTCTTGCCTGGTTTCTTGAAAATTAATTGACCATATAATCATGGTTTATTTCTGGGTTTTCTATTCTGCTCTATTGATCTATGTGTCTATTTTTATTCCATACCATATTGTCTTGATCCCTACAGCTTTGCAATATAACTTGAAGTCTGGAATTGTGATACCTCCAGTTTTGTTTTTCTTTTTCAAGATTGCTTTGGCTATTCAGGGTCTTCTGTGGTTCCATACAAATTTTAGCGTTGTTTGTTCTAGTTCTGTGAAAAACGCTCTTGGTATTTTGATAGGGATTGCATTAAATGTGTAGATTGCTTTAGGAGATAGGGACATTTTAACAATATCTGTTCTTCCATTCTATTTGTTTGTGTCATCCTCAATTTTTTCATCAGTGTTTGATAGTTTTTAGAATACAAGCTTTTCACCTCCATAGTTAAGCAATTGTAAATGGGATTGCTTTCTTAATTTCTCTTTTGACTGCTTCATTGTTAGTATATAGAATGCAATGGATTTCTGTATACTGATTTTGTATCTTGTGACCTTACTGAATTAATTTATCAGTTCTAGTAGTTTTTTGGAGGAATCTTTAAGGTTTTCGATATGTAATATCATGTCATCTACAAATAGTGAACATTTTACTTCTTCCTCACCAATTTGGTTGCTTTTTCTTTCTTTTTGTTGCCTGATTGCCCTAGCTAGGACTTCCAGTATTATGTTGAATAAAAGTGGTGAGAGTAGATATCCTTGCCTTGTTCCTGACCTTAGAGGAAAAGCTTTCAGTGTTTTATCATTGAGTGTGATAGCTATGGGTTTTTCACATATGACTTTTACTATGTTGAAGTACATGACCTCTAAACCTACTTTGTTGGAGGTTTTTATCATGAATGGATGTTGTACTTTGCCAATTGCTTTGTCTGCATCTACTGAAATGATCATATGGTTCTTATTCTTTCATTAATATAATTTATCATGTTGATTGATTCATGACTACTGAACCACCCTTGCATCCCAGGAATAAATCCCATGTGATCATGGTGAATGCTTTTTTTTTAATGTATTGTTGGATTCAGTTTGCTAATATGTTGTTGAGGATTTTTGCATCTATGTTCATCAGAGATATGGGCCTGTAGTTCTCTTTTTTGTAGTGTCTTTATCTGGTTTTGAAATCAGGGTGATGCTGGTCTCATAGAATAAATTTGTAAGTTTTCTTTCCTCTTTTATATTTTGGAAAATTTTGAAAAGAACAAGTATTAACTCTTCTTTAAATGTTTGGTAGAAGTCATGTGTGAACCTGTCTAGTTCTTGAATTTTATTTGTTGGGGGCTTTTTTTTTTAAGAATTTATTTAGAGGGGTGCCTGGGTGGCTCAGTGGGTTAAAGCCTCTGCCTTCAGCTCAGGTCATGATCCCAGGGTCCTGGGATCGAGCCCCGCATCTGGCTCTCTGCTCCACAGGGAGCCTGCTTCCTCCTCTCTCTCTGCCTGCCTCTCTGCCTAGCTATGATTTCTCTCTGTCAAATAAATTAAAAAAAAAAAAGAATTTATTTAGAGAGAGAGTGCACACAAGCAGTAGGGAGGGCAGAGGGAGAAGGAAATGGAGAATCTCAAACAGATTCCACACTGAGCAGAGAGCCTGATGCATAGCTCAATTTCCCAACCCTGAGATCACGACCTGAGCCAAAATCAAGAGTCAGATGCTTAACCACCTGAGTCACCTGGTGCCCCTGTTGGGAACTTTTTGATTACTGATTTAATTTCATTGCTGGTAATTGGTTTGCTCAAATTTTCTATTTCTTCTTGGTGCAGTTTTGGGAGGTTATATATTTATTGTAAGGATTTATCCATTTCTTCTATGTTGTTCAACTTGTTGGCATATACTCTCAGTATTTTCTTACAAAACTTTATGTTTCCATGGTGTTAGTTGTTATTTCTCCACTTTCATTTCTGATGTTGTTTGAGTGTCTTTTTTCTCTCTCTCTCTCTCTTTTTCTCTCTCTCTTTTTCCCTCTCCCTCTCTCTTTTTGATAAGCCTGGCTTATGAATTTTGTTGATCTTTTCAAAAAACCAGTTCCTGGTTTCAATGATGTGTTCTATTGTTTATTTTAATTTCTATTTCATTTATTTCTGTTCAAATATTTATTTCCATTCTTCTGCCAGTTTTAGGGTTTATTTGTCTAAATAAAACTTTTTCTAGCTCTTTTTTCTTTTTCTTTTTCTAACTCTTTTTTTTCTTTTTCTAACTCATTTTTGGTGTAAGCTGAAGCTGTTTATTTGATTGAGGTAGGCCTATATCACAATAAACTTACCTTTTAGAACAGTTTTGCTGCATCCCAAAGGGTTTGAACCATTGTGTTTTCATTTTCATTTGTATCCATGTATTTTTTTATTTCTTCTTTGATTTCTTAGATGACCCATTCATTGTTTAGTAGCATGTTCTTCAACCTCCACGTGTTTGTGCTCTTTCTAGATTTTTTTTATGGTTGATTTCTAGTTTCATAGAAATAATGCTAGTAATGCTAGTCTCATAGAATGAATTTGGAAGTTCAGAAAAGATGTGCTCAGAAAAAATGCATGGTAAGACTTCAGTATTTTGGAAATATGTATGTAGGACTTCAATATTTTTAATTTGTTGAGACTTGTTTTGTGGGCTAATACATGATCTATTTTGGAGAATGTTCATATGCATTTGAAATGAATGTATATTCTGCTGTTTTAATATAGAATGTTCTAAATATATTTATTAAATCTCTCTGGTCCAGTGTGTCATTCAAAGCTACTCTTTGTTTGTAGATTTTCTGTTTGGATGATCTGTCCATTGATGTAAGTGGAGTGTTAAAGTTCCCTACTCTTATTGTATTACTATCAATTACTCCTTTTATGTATGTTATTAACTGCTTTAAGTATTTGGGTGCTCTCATGTTGGGTGCATGAATTTTTATAATTGTTATATCTTCTTATTGAATTGTTCTCTTTATTATTATGTAGTGTCCTTCTTTGTCTCTTGTTACAGTCTTTGCTTTAAAATCTAGTTTGTCTGAGACAACTATTGCTAGTTAGTTTTCTTTCCAATTCCATTTATATGGTAAATGCTTTTCCATCCCTTCACTTTCAATCTGCATGCATTTTTAGGTCTGAAATGAGTCTCTTATAGACAGCATATAGATGAGTCTTGTATTTTTGTCCATTCCATCACCCTATCTCTTTTGACTGGAGCATTTAATCCATTTACATTCAAGTTAATTATTGATAGATAGGTATTGATTTCCATTTGTTACTTATTTGGGGTTGCTTTTATTATCTTCTTTTATTTCTTTATTCCTTTCTTCTCTTGCTCTCTTCTGTCATGGTTAGTTGGCTTTCTTTACTGATATACTTGGAGTCATTTCTTTTTATTTTTGGCATATTTATCAATGGTTTTTGACTTTGGGTCACCGTTTAGTTTGTCTGTATATGTAGTCTATATTATGTTAATGTTAGCTTAAGTTTGAACCCATTCTTTACTCCTTTCCCTCCCCCAATGCAAGTTTTAGGTTTATGGTGTCATATTTTGCTTCTTTTTATTTTGTGAGTCTTTTGACTGATTTTTATAGATATACTTATTTTCACTGCTTTTGTTCTTCCTACTTTTCTTACTCTTATTTATGGTCTTTCCTTTCCACTCAGAGTCCTCTTTAACATTTCTTGTAGGTCTGATGTACTGGTCATAAGTTCTTTTAACTTTTGTTTGTCTGGGAAACTCTATCTGTCCTTCTGTTCTGAATGATAGCCTTGCTGCATAGAGTATTCTTGGCTGCATATTTTTTCTTTTCAGCACTTTGAATATATTGTGACACTCCCTTTTGACCTGCAAAGTTTCTGCTTAAAAATCAGCCGATAGTGTTATGTCATTTCCCTTGTATGTAACTGTTTCCTTTTTCTTTCGCTGCTTTTAAAATTCTGTTTTGATCACTACTTTTTGCCATTTTAACTACTAAGTATCTTGGTGTGGACCTCCTTGGATTGGTTTTATTGAGGACTTCATATGCTTCCTGTATCTGGATTTCTGTTTCCTTCCCCAAACTAGTGAGTTTCAACTCCATGCTCTTCCCTAGAAGTGGCGAGTGTGTTTATGATGGGAGGTGGGGGAGGGAAATTGCATCTGCCAGCTTTTTTTCTGGAGATGTCTCCCAGGATCTCTGTCCCTCTGGCACATGCTCTAAGATCAGCAAATCATTCTCCCTCTCATATACTCCAGGCTTTTTCAACTGCTGCTTCTATGCTGTCTCCCCTTGGGTGTGGGTTGTTTGTTGTGTGGTTTCTGTAAGAGTGGGGATTCAGTTTCCTTTCACACTCCTTTTCTCCCAGAGCCAACCAAGTCTTATTTTTTAAAATTTTAAGTTTTAAGTCCTACTGGTTGTAAGAACTCACAGAATTCAGCCCCTCTGGTTTTCAAAGCCAAATGTTATGGCAATTTGTCTTACCCATGTGGGCTTCCTGGTATGAAAGTCTGTTTCTCACCCCTCACTGCCCCCTCTGCACCACTTTCTTCCGTGAATGTCCCACAATTCCATTTAGCTCCAGACTGTGTCTCCGCCCTTCCTACCCTTTTGGTGTGGTCTCTTTTCTACTCTTAGCTGTGGAGTTTATTCTGGTAGTCTCTGGGCTGTTTTCTAGGTTATTTACACTAATAGTATTATCTAGTTGTATCCATGGGACAAGGTGAGCTTAGGGTCCTCCTACTCTGCCATCTTAAATTTACATTTACTTTTAAATGTTGACTCTCATTATTTTATAGGGGATGTTTAAAAATTTAGGAGGCTCTTCTCAATTATCCCAGAAGGAATATAATAGTCTAAACTCAGGCACTCTAAATATATAATATTTTAGTGATCCTAGTGATTCACTCTTCATGGAATTAAAAAAAAATTGGTTTCTGCCATCCTGCTACAAAATGCCATAGGCTTTAATAAATACCAAGACTATTTTATTTTTAGACAATTATGGTTTTATAAGCATTTATCCACAGGTATTATATATCACATCAAAATCTTATTTCTTCTTTCAAAATAGCCTTAAGCTTTCATTTTCCCCCATACAACTGTTTTTTGTAACAGTAGGTAAGTGGGAATAAGGTATTCTAAGAAATGAGAATTGTCTGAATGAGGATTAGAACCACAAATTTACCTTAGGAATAATTGTTTTTCTTGTAGGTTGTATCACCTCTATAATTTTTCAATGTTGCATATCTCCTTCTAATGTGAATTCTTTAAAAGATCAGATACCCTGTCTTTGTGAGCATAAAACAGGATATTTTTATTGATATAAGGCAAATTTTTGCTTCTATCACATTCCTAAAATACCTTTGTGAGGATAGATAGTTTTTCCCAAGTCTAACTATTTATCCAGTAACTATTTATCCACTTACCTGCCCTTAGGGCACTAATTCTTTTTTTTTTTTTTTAATTCAGATAGTAGCATTTTATGGCATGAACTGAATGTTATCACTATAGTGTACTTTGAGTAATTATACTCCAAATTCTTTTATACAGTCAAAAATAGAATTTTTCACATCAGTAAAAGCACATCAGGAATAGGCACTTGACTTCATTGATCCTCACAATCTTTATTTGAAAAAGGAGGAAGTGAGGCCACAAAAGCTATAAGTTTTTTTCAGCCTTAGTATTGTGTGATTCTACATAAAATCAACAATTACTTTAATATTTTATTTAGAAAATATATATATGAAATGTGTCTTCAGAATAAGTAATCTTAAAATTATTTTCAAAAATTTTATACTGTTCCAAATACTTCCAAAATAATTTATGTTATTTGATTAATATTGGGACTTTTTTACATGTAAGATGTTGTAAGTTATTTTGACAAAACAAAGAATAAAATAAGGTTCTTATCTCTATCTGCCTATGTCTAATAAGGAGTAAAGAAGCACAGATATAATTAAACAAGAGAAAAATTTTGTGAATTAAAAGGATTTTGTGGGGCACCAGGTGGCTCTCTCAATTAAGCATCTCTCTTCAACTCAGGTCATTATCTCAGAGTCCTGGGATAGAGCCCTACATTGGGCTCCCTGCTCAGTGGGGAGTCTGCCCCTCACCTCTGTTCATGCTCTCTCTCTCTCTCTCAAATAAATAAAATATTTTTTTAAATAAAAGAATTTTGTGTTATAAGGAGTTCCCACCATGAGATGTTTTCAAGTGGAGGATCAATTAAGATTTTGTGA